>NW_028258344.1:3009090-3310000 GCF_053883595.1 Heterocephalus glaber | reverse complement strand
TGTTAAATACTGGGATTTGAACAGAACATCACTTTCTCACAACCTGAAAGTTTGAGACCATAATGATAGAATCTCTCTATCTAGCACAAGGTACCTGAATGTCACTCAAATGGCAAGTCTTGTTAATCATGTTTCTCAGTGTCCATGGGCTATAGTCTTATGGGACTGACAATAACAGTGAATTTTAGATCTTGTAACTTTCTTATCCAAACCCAGATTGCTAAGGAGAAATAGTTCATTTATCAGATTGAAAGAAGTTCTCACAGAATCTATATAGCATGAGGCTGTGAGGTATGTGCATAATACTACAGTCCAATAAAGTGACCAATAGAATTTTGTTATTGTTTTAAAAAATGAAGGGTCTATGGATTGCTGGGTTTCATTCTATTCATCTATTGCTTATCTTATGTATTCCTCTGGGGCTTTCATTAGCCTATGGCTTTGCTGGTTGTTTACACATACCCTTTAAAATGCAGCACTCAGACTCTGCCTAAGGCATCACCACCACATAAAAACACGGACTGTCCTAGCTGGGCGGGTACCGGGATGCACGCCTGTAGTTCTAACCCCTCAGGAGGCTAAGGCATGCAGATTGCTCGGGCTCAGGAGTTCGAGACATGCCTGCGCAACACAGTTTGAGCCTATTTCCAAAGGGGAAGGGGCGGAAAGGGAAGAGGGAGAAGAGGGGGAGAACATGGAAGAGAAAAGAAGGAAAGTGAGGAGAGAAGAGGAGGGAAAGGAAGGGAAGAGAGGGAGGTAGAAGAGAGAAGGGGAGGGAGAGGAGAGTAGAGAGGCACCGGAAAAAGGCCACGTGAAAGCATACACCGATACCACAATTTCAGTACCGACTCTTTGGGGGCTTACAGAGCTTGCTAGATAAATGGCTGAATGAATTTAAACAAAATTGAGGGAAACAGGTTTCAGTGATGGTCTCAGAAGACGGAGTATGATGTGTACAAGCTTTTGTCTCACGTTTTCCACTCTTGGTATTCACACCTTGACAGGACTGTAGTCCTGAACACCGACATCAGTATTGTGGCACGGCTCTCACAACCACTTTGATTATATTCAGTCAGTTTTCTGAGCACTTACCTCATGCCTGAAACTCCACTAGGCCTAGAGTCAAGTGGGAGCAAGACGAGGTCCCCACCCTTGCTGAGTGCTCCCTTTGGGGAAGGTCCTTCTGGGGGCACGAGCTGTTGCTGCAGGGTGGCGGGTGCAGTAACGGTGATGAGGATGAGTGGGAAGTGGATGCGGATGAGAGAACAGTATCACCTGGGGACAGAAAAATGATGGGTGAGCTGGACCTTGTAGAAGGAGATCTCCAGGCCATTTGAGAGGCCAGGGGAAGAGGGCAGAGGGCCAGTGTGAACCGGGTAGAGAGACATGGGCAAGTATATTGGATATTAGCTGGTGAGAGTGAACAAGTTGGTGTGTTGAAAATGTAGCATTGATGGGGCTAGAATGACTACTAAAAGGCCCCAGAGCTGGTTGGGATTGTGTTAGGAAGGTCTTGCATACCTGGCTAGGAATGGAGGTTTTGCTGCTTTATTTGTGTGCGAATGTTACCCTCCTGATGGGATAATCACTCACCTCTAGGAGCAGGGTTTGGGCCTTAGTCTCCTTGGATATTCAATAATACTTAAATAAGTAGGTAGCAAATTTATTGACCTTGAATAAACATACTGCCTCTGTATTTCTTTCTTTTTGGAATTATACGCCTTCTGGATACCTGCATATTACAAGGAAGTGTCATCCAGAGAGGAGTTCTCACTCTTTTCAGTCACTTTGTGCCGATGTAAGTCTTACAGATACGTACGGAGTGACTTGTCGGAAGCTAAGTACCAGGGACAGTCAGGGCTGAGGCCTGGGCCTTCTTAGTCCAAGTCAAGCACCTATTATATCGTGTAGCTCTTAGCATTTTCTGAGAAGTCACTAAAGTCACATTGCTTAACTTTTTGCTTTATTGCCAAAAAACTGTATATTTTTATATCAAACAATATGAAGATAAGCATATTCATCTGTTAATATGAAGGTAACTTGATCCTTGTTTTTGTGCCATTTCAGAATCTTTGAAGGGTTTTGTGGTAGAAGTCTAGCTATAAAATCTGTAAATCATAAAGGGATTTCTGTGGCTACTAATTTTTCTAATAGTCAATGTTTAAAGAAACTTTATATTACCTTTAATAAGTCCATTAAATGAAAACTTTGCCCAATTTGACTTTGAAATTTACATACATTTTTATTTTGTTTTAAAAAGTGAATCTTTGGACATGTCACTCTAAATTCTATGATAAAAACTGCCATTTTTCTAGAGTTCATATTTCTTTTTTCTTCTTTAGGGTAAAGCCAAGCACCTATAAGTTGATTTTTAAAGGTAGCAGTCAGAAGAAATGTAATTTGGATGATCTGAAACTCCATTCAGTATACAGTCTAGCTGGCTTGGTGGTAAGGTTTCTTAGCCCACTGTATTTAGAAGCAACAAACTATAAAGAGGGCTACTGCCTACTGCTGTCAGGCTGTTAGCTGACCACAAAAACATGACAAACTGACATATAGGTAGGTCCTGAAAAACTGTTTTAAAAATATTCACTTCTAAGAAGCAAGAAGCAAAAAAGGCCTGGGGCATTTTACTATAACACTAAGCCCAAACTTAGTAGCTCCTGAGAATATCATTCTATGAGAGATTATAGTAATTAGTATTCCAGTCAAAAGTTCAGATTTACAAAGAGAAAAACTAAAAGGAATCTTTTTATATAAAGTGGTGATTACATAATTTATTTAAGAAATATTTCTATCTGACATGGTTCCAATACTTTAGAATATCTGTCCTTCCTGGGCTATAGTTGAAACACAACTATCCAGAAAATCTACTAATATCAGCAAACCCATGCATGGTAAATGCTTCTATGTCAGGTTATGGGTAGCAACTGGAGAATTATACAGAAGACGTGTGTGTCTCATCTTCTGAAAGTTTATAATTTGATGGAAGAGACCAAAAGATCTAACCCTAAGGTATGCGCCATGAGGGAGAGACACCTCTACCCAGTGATTCAGAGGGCTTTGCCAGGTTCCATAAGGTTTCTTCCTTTTCTTTCTCCCATTATATTGCTTATTCTTTACATTATTTCTAACAATCTTAAGTATGCTTTCTTTGGAGGGTGCTGGAGATCAAACCTAGGACTTCTTTCATACTAGGGCAAAAACTCTAACACTGAGCCATACCCCAGCCCAAGCATTCTCTTGATTATAGTGAAAACTATACGCTATTTTATTCCATATACCCAAATTGGAATCATTCTCTTATGATTGCCCCATACCTTAATTGAAGCAAGAAGTTGAATGAGTTCAAACATGTTTCATATACTTTCTTGAACCTACAGTCTGGCCAACAGAAGGGCTGTAACATTTGGGGACATGATGCTTTACTGAAGGATAGCAGCCCATTTATTTGGTGCAATAATGGTACATGTTGGAATTGATATTGTTCTCCTAATTTTGTAGGGGAGAAAAGCAAGATTCAGAGAAGTAAAATCTATTTGCTTGATTTTATAGAGCTAATAATTTAGGTTGGTAGTTAACAATAGTCTAAGGCTACAAAATAATCTCGATGGAATTCCATGGTATTCAAATAATAAAACATCCTTTACTTTGGAAAAAAATAATCAGATCCTTGATTCTAATGGAAAGAGCCATAGGCTGAGGTCAATAGGATGAGTCTTGTTACTAAAGTGTTGGTGGCACTTCCAGCAAACCCCTTAACTTCTCTGAGTGGGTTTTTCCACCTGTACAATGTGAGCATTGACTAGACGAAACACATACTTTCCATCTGTCATGTGATCCTCAAATATTGAAAGCCAGAGTCATAGAATAACTTTAAAATTTTTTTTAAATAGCAGTAGTTTTTTCCAGTATTTTCACAGTTCATGAAAATTTGAAGGATCTGTGACTATTCTTAAAATTATGGATCACTGTAGTGACAGACACAGGTAGGTCATTAACTGTGTACTAAACTGGATTCATAAATTATTCTCAGTGTATAAAATGTATTCAACAAATGTATGTGTAGTCATAGGCTCAAAAGTTTTCTCAAAGCCCTTGTTTCACAGCAGGATTAACTCTCAGAGCAGGTTTATTATTGAACATTATTCGTATGAACTTCAAGACTTGTAGAGAGGAAATCATTTGCTACTGAGACTTTTATGATTTAAATGTCACTGTCAGTGAAAGGAATTTGAGCTCATAATAGTAGCTGGTTCCAGCCATCTGGGGATGGTGAGTGCAGTTTTTGTAGATTCTTTCTTTTGCCTATGACTAGGGTAGTAAAGATCTTGATTTCAAACCTCATAACAAGCTATGCTATGTTCTCATCTTTCAAGAAAGTGGCCTGTTATAGAACTCTTGAAGACATTGGTGTAGGAAAAGATTTTATGAACAAAACCTCAGTTGCCCGGGAACTAGCACAAACAATCAACAAGTGGGATCTCTTCTTATTAAAAGGCTTCTGCACAGCAAGAGAAACCACCAGCAGTGTGAAGAGACAACCCACAATGTGGGAAAAAATCTTCACCTGCTCTTCCTCAGACAAAGGTCTACTATCTCGAATCTATAAAGAATTTAAAAAGATCAGACCTCCAAAATTTAAAGACCCAATCCAAAAATGGGCATCTGAAATGAAAAGACATTTCTCAGACAAGGAAGTAGAAATAGCAAATAAATACAAATGTTAAAATGTTGAAAAAATGTTCAACATCACTGGTCATTTGAGAGATGCAAATGAAAACAATGCTGAGATTCCACTTCACTCCAGAAAGAATGGCTGCTATCATGAAATCAACAAATAAATGCTGGTGGGGCTGTGGGGAAAGAGGAACCCTGCTCCACTGCTGGTGGGAGTGTAGACTGGTGCAAGCACTGTGGAAATCAGTATGGAGATACCTTAAAGAACTAAGACTGGAAGTCCCCTTTGACCCAGCTATTCCCCTGCTGGGTATCTTCCCCAAAGAATTAAAAGAATCATACCACAGTGATATATGTGCACCCATATTCATAGTAGCACAATTTGTAATAGCTAAAACTTGGAAGCAGCCCAAATGCCCATCAACTGGAGACTGGATAAAGAAAATGTGGTTTTTTAATAAAATGGAGTACTACTCAGCCATCAAAAATGGGAAATTAGAGACATTTATAGCTAAATGGATGCACACTGAGGCGATACTCTTAAGTGAAATAAATAGGACACTCATGTATAAATACTGAATAGTTTCTCTGGTGTGAGAAACTGAAAGTGTAAATAAGGACTAAAAGGTATAATAGATAATGTGAAATAGAAAGAAAAGGGGCAAAGGGGAAGGAAGTGGGAGGGGCAGGGGAAAGGAAAGAAGGGAAAGGAAAAATGATGAGAAATGGAAAAAATGGAAATAAAGTCTTTGTAAATAGAGAAGGATGGAGGGTGTGAAGGGAGGGCTAGGAATGGGGAAAAAATAAGAACCAAGATGCATCATGTAAAGGAACAAATTCCCAATGAGAAATGTAAATGTGTTGTATACCTAAAATGTACCAATAAAATAATTTTTAAAAAAGAAAGAAAGTGGCCTGTTAGACAAAGAAGCCAATGGTCAAGGCCACTGCATGCACCATTCAGGTCTACTAGATTCATGCCTGACCTTTGATGGCTCATCTGTCTATTCTAACTTTGTGATCATCTGTCATTGTCATTAAATGTTCATGATTCATTTCCACCTAGACATCTTAGGTGACCCTTTTCCTCACCATGAGTTTTCAACACAGGTGTTGTGTTTCAAGAAGCAGAAACAATATAAGAGAAAGACAATCAATCACTACTCAACAATCTGCATGAGAATCTGCATGGACCTGAGGCAGTGTCATGGAAAGGGAAAACTGAGGGTGGTACAGCTGGGTGTGTATGGGTTTGAGTCCCAACTTTGCTGTTACTGGCCCAGTGAAATAAAGGAAGATACATTGTCTCCCTCATGTCTTCATTTATAAATGAAGTCTACAGATCCAAACTCATTAAGTGACATTGTATATGAAACCCTAGCACAGTGTATGTCAGAATTCCTACACTGCTCCTCCCTCCCCATTAGTGAGATAATTGTGGGTGACCAAAATGAAAATTAGTAAATTTAAGGACAGGGAATATGTCAATAAAATTTACAAAACTCACTAAACTTTAACTCTACTCGCTGTATGATTAGAGTTTATAGTCATGGTTAAAACATTCATTCTAATTTAGAGAATCTAAATTGATATAATGATGGCTCATAAACACCTTCTCCATTTAATCTGGGGTGCAACATAAAATTTCATAATTAAAAATGGTGAAACTTCTGAGGCGGATAAGTGACAAATGGCATCTGTAATTATCCTTTCATAGGAAATGCGAATGACTTTGTAACAGAAAATAACATGGTGCATAAGGACTTTTGAAATCCCTTATGTACAGAAGGACTAAATATTATTGGTGATTTTTCACCTTTATCTCCTATTGTGAACCCACAAAGCAGTATCGTACCACTTAACCCGTAGAATTGAATGGAAAGCTTTAGGAAAACTTACACTATTAATCCAAGTTTGATGGTCAGAATTTCAGTCATGATTTTGACTATCTGCATATATTTGAAGGAAAATAAAAATAGAATATACCAGTGTATGGTAAACATTAAGAAGTGTTATACTCTGAATCACCTTCTTTTAGAGAGCTACCTAGTTCACCATTTGAAAAAACCCATCTGCTTTTGTTGTGGACATCTTTCCAATTGTTGGAAAGATATTTCTTTCCTAGAGGATGACCTGCTCAGTTGAGAAACAATATCAGATATTTTTCTTCACTTGTAGAAAATCTATTGCCCGGCAAAATTTAACAAGTGACCTTTTTCCTGGCAACAGATGGTAGTGTTTTCAGGGACAATAGCCATGTATTTATTAGCTACCAAAGAATCTTAAACTACATTTCTCTCTCCCAGCCTTCCACTCACACCTACCTTCCCCAGTCTGGAGCTGGTACACTGGGAGATTAGTGAGCACTTGGCAGTAGGGTGGGTTTTCCAATAGTTTAAATAAAATGATTGGGATGAATTATCCCTTTGTTAGAAAGTTTTAAATACATTTTCTAAAATGTATTGAAAGATTTTATGTTTAGAGAAATTAAACTTTATAAAGGTTTTTTTATTTGTACATGTTCATAGCACATAATATTTACCTTCCTTGTGTGGAGTTGGCACGTGCATGTATCACATTTTAATTTCCTTTTTGATCCCCTTTTCTCCCCTCTCTCCCCTTCCTCTTGCCTCCCTCCCCTTTCTATCTCTTGATCCCTTTCACATGTGAGAAAGATCTCCCTACTTCCTATTATCTTTTATTTTGCTTTTTATTTATAATTTGGGTTTCTCATATAAGAGAAACCATGTTATATTTAAGCTTGTGTGTCTGCTTTCTTTCACTTAACATTATGGTTTCAAGGTGCATCCATTTTCCTGCTCTTTTAGTAAAAGGAATATCTTCCTCTGTGCATAGAAATGATCATTATTTGAACTATGTCTATGTTCTACACAGATACAGATGCATCTTTAGATTTGATGATTATCAAAATGCGTATGTATAGTGGGAAATTTACTTGTAATACTTTCAGATGAAATTTACAAAGAAATCTTAAGGTGTATGACGCTATAACTAATTGATGCCTTTTCATATAAGTACTTGACATTTTAAGACATTGATAGGAATGATATTTTAAATCCTCTTCAGTATTCATTTAACACGTTTGTGCGTTGTAACTGGGGGCATGAGAAACACTGACGCTGAGCTGGGTCTACAAAGTATGGTAAGTTTTGGACATGGGAAGAGGAAAGAAAAACATTCTCAGCAAGGAATACCAGCAAGTATGAGGAGAATCATGGAATTGACAAATAGTTTAGTTTATCCCAAGTGAGATGGTTGGAAATGGGTTATGCCCAGTTGTGAAGAACCTTGAGTGACTGCATGGGCCAGCAGTTTTCACATTAAAAAAAAATTATGTGTCCTTTTCTATAAATGAAATCCTGAATGGAATACCCGCCCAATAGTAGTTTATGAAACAAAGTGCAGTAGTTGTACTTGAAGCCTGGTCCTTGAGTCACTTGTATAAAATTCTTATAGGTTGAATATCCCATATCCAATATTCTTGCGATGAGAAATGTTTTAAATCTATGCTGTTTTTCAGACTTGGGAAACATACATTTGCACACACATACGTTATCCTGGGCATGGGACCAAAGTCTAAACATGAAATGCATTTATGTTTTGCATATACCTTATACAGCAAGCTTGAAGGTAATTTTATAATATTTTGAAAGTTTTGTACATGAAACAAAGTTTGATGGTCTGTAATTTTCCCCTTGTGCAATGTCAAATATTTAAAAATTTCTTATTTTGGAGCATGTTAAATTTTGGAACTTCAGGTTAGGGATGCTCAACCCTGTCTATCTTCCATGCTAGTGCAAAAATTACCATTGTCAAACCAACAACGCATACATGAGATATGCATTCATTCACTTATTTGCTTGATCATTTCTCAAATGTAGTGCTTACTATGTACTACTCACTTACTTTGTAAGTATATTTTATTTAATACTTAAACTTGCAGAGTGAAATATGATTCATCTCAGAGATACAGCCAAGTTTTATGAGGAGAAAAGTATTTGCATAACAAGTCAACTTCTAAGTGTTATATAGCCAGATTGTAGGACATATTAAATAAATACACTGCCCACTGAATAAGATAATCTGCAATGAAACTAAGCAGACAAACATATATACAAACATACTCTCATCCTATCTTATGTAATCAAATATAAATATTATAAAGACACCTACGCAGACATACACTATGTGCCTGTTGACCTGAAGTGTTACATATCTGTATTGAAAGAAAAAAGTAAAACCCATGTAAATTACCACTTATTTTTATTGTACTTGGAGTTATGAATTGAGACACAGATTAAAATTTCACTTTTTGGCCAGGCAGTCCTTTTTGTATTGTCGTTAACTTTCCATAGTACTTTTTGTCTACTGTGTAAAAAGTAGAATGACTGTCCTATTTCTGTCTGTTTCCATTATGCTACCTTTCTGTGCACTTTCTCTCTCTCTTCCTGGTGGGACATAAAGGGTTCTGTAATTATTTTGATAATATCAGGATTGCAGGCATTTTTGTTCCACTAAGTTATTTGTTAATAATTCAGTTTTAGTGCTGAAAGGTAACAAATTTCTTATTTAATAAGGTCTGTTTAAAATACAACACCCTAAGAAATTCTATGGTTATTCATCTATAGTATATCATTTTTCCAGATCATGTAATTACCTATCAATGTTAGGGAACATACTATACAGTGTTTAAATTTTGAACATTACAAAAAGCAAATGTTGCTATCCTTGTGAGAACATTAATCCTGATTTATCTGAGAATCTATAAAACTGAAATTATGAAATACAAAGTCTCATACAAAGAAACAAAAACAATATAACAATAGCAACTACCTGGACCACAATGTTTAACAGTATAAACAGAACTCTCAGAAGGCCACAGAACTGTTTGGCAAGTTAAATCCGTTAAAATCAACCACGAGCCAAGTTAGAATCAAACATGAGCCGGGCCAACCAAGCTAATCTGTATCAGTTTTAGAAACATGATTATTCTGTTCACAGTTCTGGATAGTTATGGTGGGACTATTAGCTGCACTTTCAAATTTAGTAGTTTTTCTCAGCAGGAACATTAACCATGAACATGTTATTACAATCAAGAGAAAAGGTCAACACTTTCAGGTCTATAGTTGCTGAACTCACCTGAAGAGACCACAGCAAGCCTCAATTCTTTCTGGGTTGTAGAATCCCAGAGCGGGGATGAAGCAGACCAGGAACACCTTAGAAAGTAAGAGGTGGAGAAAGTGTTTGGAATATATGTATTTAGACTGATTCCCCATGACTCAGAGCCCTTGGGAGATCTTGAAATAAAGACACTCATTGACCTTTGTTTAACCTCGCATGTCCCAACATACAAACCCTATTTGAGTGTAACCTACTGTCCTGCTGTAGAACCTACTTTAATAAAAGCTATCCTAGAATTCTCCTCATTCTACAGTGACCATGGAGGGCCCCTCTGTGTCACTGAGCCTAACTGCCAGGGCCCTAAATGGGGCACCATCCCCCAGAGCTGTCCTGATTCCCTCTTGCCTCTTGCACACAGTTCAGATATTTCCTCCTCACCTGTGCCTTTCCTTGACCACAGAAGGATTAAATCTGCTTCTCTGAATAGCAGCTGTGAAACTGCCATCCTATGATATCACCTAAAACATAGCACTGTTGAGTTCCCTAAAAACTGTACCATTTTAATGGTTGAAATGTTTTGATTGTACCCAGTGACATTATGAATCCTTTAAGTCTTCATTTGAAACTTAAGGTCCTAAATAAAATGACAGAGCACTCATAAACTTTTTTTAAAAAATAAGGGCTTTGTGCCACCGAGAAGTACAAGCAATGTTTTGTATTTATCACTGTGGTTGTTGGTACAATGGAGAATACACACTCTCTCTTTCTCTTTTTGGCTGGAGCACATCAAGGTAAGCAGTTGAGGGAGGCGGAAACCAACTGTTTTTCCATTCACCTTATTATTGAGCTGTGGTTATACAACTTCCTTTTTTGTTATCAAAAGATCTTAACTAAAGCTTCAGTTAGGCATGGAGAAAGTGTTAACATTTAAAAGTGTAGGAAAATAGCCCTAGACACCTGTTCTGAATTTGTAATACAATATTCAGAATAATATTACCTGGCAAATTACAATTTAAAACTGGTGTGAGAAATATGTCTTATTATATTGTCCATCATGACTTTAATGTGCTTGTTCTTGTTTATTCTTTCTACTTGTTTTAGAGCACATATTTCTTTCTTTCTTCTGAAAGATCTAGCACCTAACGGGTATCTAATAAAGGAAGGTCTCTATGAAAATTATCTCAAAGGCATACTTAGCAAAGGACAAGCAAGTCATTAAATACTACTTTAAAAACTGACCTCAAAGCTTTACAATTAACCAGCAAGACACACTTGTTAAACTGTTTCCTTCTGGGGAATGTTATGGTGCCTGGGGTAACATTTTGAAAGATATTGGAGAAAGCTGAAGAAGTTAGTGAAAATTTATCTGATGAATGATGCCACTGAGAGAGGGAGTGAGAGCGAGAGGGAAGAGGGAGAAAGGGAGAGAGGGAGAGAGGGAGGGAGGGAGAGAGGGAGGAAGGGAGAGGGAGAGGGAGAGAGGGAGAGATTAAGAGAGAAATCAAGGCACAATTTATATAGACATGACCTTTCCAAATCTCATTTTAATAAAGACTTTCTAAACAACATGACAATATGTTAAGCAGCATGTTTATTACAGCCCACAAAGAGCCTACTTGCAGAACAAGGTAGTAATTGTGTAGTGTAAGCTACTCATGCAGCAGCCTAGTGGAAGCATCATGCCTCCCAGAGGTGAAGCTTGGCTTCTTCAAGGAGGAAAGCCTTACATCCTCATGGAAGAGTTCATGGCTATGAACAGTAATGAAGCAATATAGACATCTTCAGCCAGGAGTTATTAACCTTCATGCTAGAGGAGGTGATAGGTAATATTTGGATTGGGAAAATGACCCAAAAGCTCTACCAGATTCACACTCTGTAGAGCTATGAAAGTCATAAGTAGAAACATTTTATTGAAAACTCAGCATCTTAGACAGGTAAAGCAAATGGAAAGGAATCATGCAGTAAAAAATAATTTATTCATATATACATAGCTTATTTTGTTGCACAAGCTCAAATTGCCTTTTCCTCTGCAGCTAGTTTGGATCCAATTGAATACAATAAATGTCTTGTGACAGTGCTTGCATTTTTGCTTTGTGATTCAGAGCAAGTGCAGAAAGATAACCAATACATTCCTGATATAGAAATATGGTCTCTATTGATTGCGTTGACATGATAAATAGCCGTTTTACATGTTAATAGTTATTCAAAGGTGCTATTGCATCTATTATGAGTATAAGTGCTTATAGAACCATTTATTGACATTCATTTTCAGTTGAGCCAAAGTTATCATTAGCGGTCTTTCGGTAAATAGACATTTGACACTTGAATATATTTAACACAATACATACTAATTGTGTTTACTTGTATTCACAAGTCACAATTTTAACTGAGAAAATGAAATTTGATATATTTAAGAAATGGATCATTTCAGTTTTGAGAGAAAAACCTGCTATATAAATGAAGATATTTCATAAAATGCTATATTTGGCCCTAGTTATTGAAAAATAAACTTGTCTTTATTATTTTTAACCCACAATAATTAAAGTCAGCAATGCTTGTTTCCAAATTCTTACATATACCCTGGGATTCAATATAGTTCTTCGCACGTAGTAGGCACTTAAATATTAATTATAAAAAGCAATATATTTTAAGAAAAGAAGACCAATTTAGTGGCTGAATTCCCCTAAAAAATGAAGTCTTAAAAATGTGGGTTTCTTTAAACTAATTTGTTATTTAGGTCATCAATACTAAACAGTTTGGAAATGTCCTTCTAGAGATTATCACTTAAGAGCATAAAACTTAGGGTGGGGGGATTAGTAGTAGCCAAGTGCTTTTTATATTATCTTTCCTGCCAACATAGCAATAGAAACATCTCAAATGACTAACCGTTAAAGCTGAGCCTCACTATGAAAACATTTGCATTCTCTTACTTCCCTGAGTCACATAATCACTGTGTGTATTACATTAAAAGAGTAGATTTTTATTGTCTTCCTAGCTTTCATCTTACATCTTTGCAATCATCTTTATGCTGTTTGTTTTTATTTCAGGGTTAGTCAGCTATTTGTTTCATTAGTATTGAGCAAAGCAAACCAACAGATAAAAGAAGTCTTTTTTTAATCTATGTCTTTTATAATCTTTCCTTTTAAGTAATAAATTTACATTTTACAATCATAATCATGAAATTGCAAATGAAATCAGTTCTAGAAAGATTAATTCAGTCATGCTCACAGCTGTGAAGATTGTAGAAATAAATATCATTTTGCAATAATGTATTCTTGACAAAGGGCATAACAAAAGAATGATTTCTATTCAGAGATAGTGGGTATATTTATTTTGCATGTTGGGGGAGGGGAATTCAGAGTTAGCTTTTCGACCCTGACCTAGTTTTGTAGCGGCTTATTATTCAGCTATATGTTTGAGAAATTTCTGTAATTTAATTTGGCATCCTCTTCTGCATGTTTGCACCTAGCAGTAGGGGCTCATGGTATTAGCAGTGTCCCATGCTGAATCACATTTATTTTAAAATATCCTAACTCACTCATAACTCAGAAAGAAAGTGTTAATTGTAACCAGAGAACTGCCTGATTACAGACTGGCTGTCCCATCCAGGGCCCTGCCATAATTAGTAACCACTGTTGACATTTAGATTTAAATTGAATTTCCTTCTAATTAAACCCAGAGGGGGTTGATCCTCTCAGATGTACAGGTTAATAAAATTAGTCAGAAACTGTTAAACAGTAAGCTGAATTCTCCAAGAGAGCTGTCCTGATGTATTGTTAAGAATTCTGTAATTAATATTAAAGGGATTCATTAAATTTGAATTGTCTTTTTCTGCCTTTAGTTGCATATGGTTTTGTAGCAGCTATTTCTTTAACTAGGTGTGTTTCCTTTGATAACTATAGTATTACTCATTTCTCTTCGTGTTTGTAAATTTTGCATTGTAAATGCCATTTCCCCATTTCATTCTTCTATGCGTAATCATACCACCATTCTTCTAGGAGTACCCAATGAATGATAATAAACCCTAAAAATAACTAGTAGTGGAGTGAAATCGGGGTATTCCACATGACTCTTCACTGCTCTCTATTTGTCACTGACCTTCCAGCAAAAATATTTAAGCTTTGGAGCAGCCCAGCAGTGTTTCTCTGTGTAGGTTTTTCTGCCTATTCTTTCTTTACAAGTTTGGATGTTAAGAGTAGCTTGAATTTGGATTGCTTTGTCTGAGGCTAGGAAGCCTTCCCAGTTCCAGCTACCTAGTATATTCAGTGTATCGGGAGAAGCTTAGTCCCTCTTCTCTCCTAGAGACTTAGAGAAGATGAAAAAGCGCCACACTCAGTATGAAAATAACCACAGCAAAATGTAAAATGATCAGAAAGTGAGAAAGAAAGGGAATTTTGGTAATTGTACAAAGAGACTCCGATTTTAAACTATTGCTGGCTTTTGATTTAAAGGAACTTTGGCAAAGCCACAGCATTAACTCCTGTAATCAGTATTTTATTTCACTGATTAATTTCTTATATTCCCCACAAAACACTAGCATATTGTCAACTTCACCATTGTACCTAAGTCTTGTTTCAGTATTACCCATAAGAGTTTCGTGTATTATTTGGTTCTCTAAATGAGATAGATGATTAGGGGCTTTTCTAAAAAAACATTATTCATTTTTCAAACAATGACTATTCTTTCTCCCACCCACCCCTCCAATAAAAACCTGTACTGGGCAGGACTTGTCGCTTGGGATACTGAGTTTTAGAGAAAGATTCATACAGGATCAATCAAGATGTTTTGGTATTATAGTTACTCCTCAAAAGAGATATATGATTCTGTGAAATGCTTCTCACTTTCCTAATCAAAATAGACAGAAACAATACAACTTCATTTTCCTTATTCAGTATGCATAAATAAGTTGAATTAAATTTAAAAATGTTTCCAGTCATAATTAAATTCAGATGGGGAAAATTGGGGGTCATAATAGGCTGAGCATATGGAGAAACTATCTGATCGTTAATACTTAAAAGTTAGAGTTTTAAAATGTGGAATGATTTCTTGAACATAATCTGGAACTTTGTACTTGCATCTTTATGGCTGGAATGCATTGTATACCTGATGATAGCCTCATAGACCAAAATCCAAAATAGGATGTTCTTTTACAGCTCTATCTGGCTCTCCAGACCAAGAGAGTAGTGTCCAGTAGCAGAGAATGTAATGTCCACACAAGAGCAAGTCTCAGGGAGAGACTGGCTTCACTCAGTGGCCTATTGGAAACCCTAGAATTGAGAAACTGTTGCTCTACTAAGGGTTACATGAGAAATATGTAATAATGAAGGAATATTTTTAAGTTACAAACACCAACAGGACTAGAATTGCTGCCATATTTCGAAGAACTGTATATCATAGACTGAACCACAGGTTTGATTTATTTGTCACCAGTGTTTCCTGACTCAGTTTATTTTAGGGTATTTTTTCACTTGTAGAACAGATGTGGGTGGAAAAGGGCACACTGCCTGGGAACAGAAGGTTTCTGCTGGTCAGCTGAGCCAACCAGGGCTTGTGATATCCCTGTGGCTCTCAGTTTCCTTCTTAATCAAGGTGAGAGACAGCTCTCTTCTTACCTCAGTGGGAGTCTTGTCATTTTTGAAGTCAAAGATAAAGTGAAATATTTGCAAAAGAAAAGACAATTCTTTTTTTAAAAAATATGTTATGATCATGATTGCTATTTTATTAATGAGAGATAAAATGAGGATTGATATGAATTAATTTCCTACTTTGGGTTCTGTTAAATATAATTTCCAGATGCTTTTTCTACAGAGAAAACAACATCCTGATTCTGTCTTTAAGACTGAATATTAATTATTTTATTTTTTAAAAATGTGATTTCCTGTGAGCTCTGGGGTAAAGGCATGGGACCTCTGCCACCTACAGGAGAAACAGTGGAACAGGTCAAGTTCTCCCTGGCCACTCCCATGGAGGGCAGTGCCTCCAGTCCAGCTTCCCAGTACCCTTGGACCTTGGGTGTTCATAGCTCACTTGCTCCTCCTCACACAGTCCTCAGCTTTCCCAGTGTGCCCAAAGCTCACTGCTGAAATGTCCATTTCCTGAAGTCACTCATTGCTGTCCCAAACATGTCATCTAATATCAGTTCTAAACTAATAACCAAAGATCCTCCACTTGCTGTTTGCTCTGAATATCAGACGAGTCATTGGATTAATGCACCATTAAATTACTAATCTTTACAATAGGATTCTCGGTCATTTATGTATTTTCACGGCAGCAATACTGAAGAGAGAAAAGTGTGGCCGTGTTTATTTTTTGAGGGGACACAAGAATGATAGAGAGGAAGAGGGGGAGGAGATGTGGCTGGGGTTATCTTACCTGGCTCAGGAATAATTCAAACTTAAAAAGCCAGACCAGGTCATATTGGAATTGATGTCCTTCCCTCTTAAATCTGTGTAATGCCTCACTTTGTTCTTTAATGAGTTACTGTCCGTGGCATTTATGCTCCCATTGTGTACAGAACTGGTTCCCTTAAGGAGTGATATCAGGTAGCTTGTTGAATCATGGCCCTTTGCAAGGGGAGGTGTTGTGGGCCTCTGAACAGAGAGGACAGAAGAGAAACTGAGATATATCGGTTATCACTGCCTACTTAGCAGGTGCATAGGAACTTTTACATTTAATCTCACTTCATCTTCAAGTAAACACCAAAGAGAGGTCTGTGTTATTATTATTGGTATTATTCCTATATATCTGACCAATTAGAAAGCTGACCAGAAGAGAGGGGTGACATTAAATACCTTCATCTCAAAGTTCTAAACAGTATGTGATAAGAGGGACTTGCCCTGCAGCCCAAAAGTTAAACCTAGTTTGAAAGAAAGATATGATGGACAAATATAGTTATTACTAAGGAGATTTCAGGACAGTGAAAAAAGAATTTGCTCAATTCTGCCAAACTAGGCACCCATGGCTGGAAAGTTCAGATTCTCTTAAAACACAAACCTGTAAACAGAAAAGCTTCTTTTCCCTTGCTCCTTCCTGGAGCTTATCAGTCAGAGAGCAAGCTTGATGTGGTTCCTGTGGCCGTCCTGTGAGCAGACTGTCCTGGGTGAGGATGCTTCCTGAGGGAAGGGATTCTTCTATACAGAAGAGCTGCACATTGTGCTTAGGAGATGGGATAGATATAAGTAGGATTTTCCGTGCCAGAGAGTCTTGATGGATTGAAATCCCATTGGTGGCAAGCTCATCCTAGGTTTTTCTGTTACCTTGGCTTATGTTAAACAATGTCCCGTGACAACCTGTATCTTTACATTCTTTAGAAAGATCATATGTAATTGTCAAGCTGACGTGATTCATGAGCCAAGGAAAAGGCATCTAAAAATACAGTGTATCTGAAATTAACTGCATGATTTTTCCATGAGTTTTCCCCTTTATCCAGGTCTTTTTCAGAGGCTCTGGCTTTATCCCCTTTCCCAAAGCAATGAAACATCCTTTCTTTTTATCACCACTGTTAGAATGGTGATACCACTATGCAAATGGGGACACATGCAGGCGGCCTGAACTACATGAGAGAGGCTAATGGAACTGACACGCACAGTGATCCTTTGTCAAAAGCCTGCCAGCCTTTTCAATTAACTTCCATTTGTTTTTAATAGGCGTTGTGACTGTAGGAGAAATATACTTGTGTTCTAATATATCTCAAATGTGGATAATAGCATTTGACTCATTATAAAGCATTGTCAAATACATTCCTAGAGTTGATCCTCATGATAACACCACACAGTAGGCATTATTATCCCAGTTTTGTTGAAGAGGGCTATGAGGACCAGGACTCAGAAAGGTTAAATGGCTTTCCTGATCTCCTAGAGTGATCAGATGATATGGTGCTCATCACAGTCTCATCAGAACCCACCTCACCATTGTAGGAGCCAGCAAGATAATAATAGCTTGCAAATTTTACATTTCAATGACAGCCAGCTTTTTCACTCTAAAGGGAATTGAACCCTGGGCTGCTCTACCACTGAGCTATATCCTCAGCTGATTTTGTGTTTTATTTTGAGACAGGGTCTCACTAAGTTGCCCAGGCTGACTTGTGAACTTGCAATTCTCCTGCCTCAGTCTCCCAAGCAGCTCTGATTGCAGTCATGCACCACTAGACTTGGCTATTGCTAACACTCGTGAACTGCTTACTGAGTGCTAATCGATTTACTAATCATTTATCATTTTTACTAATCATTTACTCATTTATCATTTAATATTTGCAATACAATTTTGATTAAGTACTCCTTTTATCCTTATTTTATCTGTTAGAAAACTCAGGCTTCGAGATTTTAAGTAACTTTTGAGTAATTTTAAGAATTCACAATGATTTAAATAAAAGAACTGGGAATGGAGAGGGGAATGGAGAGAGGCAGGGAATGAAGGAAAAAAGGAAGAATGGAAGGAAGGAAAGCAAGAAGGAAGGAGGGAGAGAAAGAAAGAAGGGATAGAGAAAGAACTTGAGGAAAGAAAGAAAAATTAAACATTTGAATTTTAAAAAATGGAGGAGGAGAGGTGGAGGAGAAGGAAGAGGCAGGGTATGTCTGCTGAGATCTTCCTGCTCCCACTCTTCCCTTCCTGTTTCCTAATAAAAAAAAATAAAAATAAACTGTCCATAGCTTCAGACTAAGGTAATTAATGATTTGTAAATGTGCCACATTCTGCTGAGAAATTAATTTATTGATGGCCACGTTGAGCCCATCTTACAGCCTCACTGGGCGATGGACCAGTGAGTTTTCTGGAGGGAAAATATCACAAGATGTTGCCTTGGAGGAAGTCCTAACGTAGAGAAACTTCTGTAGGACAGGGTCATTCCATTGCACTCTGCAGGACTCGGGAATGATCATTAAATCTCTTGTGCTCTTTATAGCAGAGATTCCTTCACTGGTGGCCCGGAGGGTGAGGGAAACAAATATATGTCTTACAGCAGTCTAAGCAAGCTGCTATATGGTCCCTTGTCCCTTCTAGTTTTAGGGCTGGCCTGGCAGATAGGAGCAAATCAGCTGCCCAGCAGGCTCTCCCACAGGGCACAGACAGGGCGAGTGTAGGTTTTCCCTTTTTATTGGAAGGTAAACGGGTCCAGTGGAACTTCCCACTGTTGCCTATTTATGCTCTAGCCTTTAATAATCTTGTCACACAGGCAGTGATTAAAATTTGTACAATATCCTCAAGATATTTCTTTTTACAACTACATTAGTCTTAGAATATGGTCAAATAGAGTGAACTTTATTTGAGTGTAGTCTAGTCCTCCCATCTGAACAAATGCACAGATAATTCAACCCATTTTTACTAATCAGTTTTAGGAAATGGAAATCAATCTAATTTAACCCAATTAAATCTATTTCATCTGATGAACGAAAATGATAATTGTAAAATTGTTATAGTCTCTAAAAATGAAAAATGTATCGCACGCTTTATTTTGAATATTGAAACCATCATGAATTCAAATTTAAATTCTACCAAAGTTAGATAAGTGCTTGGAAAAAATAGTCATGCTAAATATGAAAGCAAGTAGGGTCTTCTCAAGAAAGAAAATTTTCTAGCCTTATCTGGTAACTTTCCAACATCTCAGACAAATTTCACAAAGTGGATTATCCCATGTTGAAGGAAGACATCAGAATTATTTCCTATGTTGTTTATATCTTCAGAGATTATTTAAATAAGATCAGTATATAATTTAATTACATGGAAAGAATGATTAATAAGATTTATCTCAAAATACCAAGCACTACTTTTACTTATTTATCTTTCATATTCCCCACACATTATTCTAGAGAGATTGGAGGAATTTACATTGTTCATTAAATAACAGAGTTCCTTGTGACTAGAATTGTGGTTTGGTAATAAACAGATTTAACCACATGGATTTTGTTATTCAAAACTTTTTCATTGATTTACATCTTTAACTGAACATTTTGGATGCCTTCATATTTGTTCTGAACATAGATTCTTTGTTTACATTTGTCTAATGCGCTCCTTTTAAAAGTCAGTAACTAGTTTACAGCAGCCATGCACTACTTACACAGTTGTACACACAGCTTTCTGCTTCAGAGTTCCCACACTACAGTTTCTGCCTTTTTTTTCTTCTAAGTTTTAGACATATTATTAGTAGGTGAAATGAATTTTTTGTAAGAAATCAGAATTTCGTTGAACTATATCAAATGACAGTATAATTTAAAAGTTTACATAATCAAACAAAAATGATGATGACCCCTTATTTTCCAGCACCACAGTGGTGATCTGGACAGCTCTGAGAACACTGGAGAAGTAGGTCTTGTTTTGTGGACACTGGGAGATGGAAAGTGGCCAGAAAGTGGCACTGCTGTTAGGACCAGGGTAACACACTTAGCTTCTCTTAGCATTTGCAACCAGGATTTTGCTTCCCAGTTCCAACATGGTTCGTTCCACCACCAGTTGTGTTTTAAGGGCATATCTGTGCTCAGCATTCTTATTTTGCTTCCTTCCTTTCTTTTTTATTTTAATGCTAGGGATTAAACCCAGGACTTTGTGCATGCCAAACATATGTTCTATCATTGAACTATGTCCCAGTCCTTCAGCACTGTTATTTATGGAATTTAAGAAAGAGGGCTGAGTTTTAGCTTTGTACAAGAGTGTTGGCCTAGCATGCACGAAGACCCAAGATTGGCCTCCAGCATGACAACAGAAAAATATGTAAATAAATAATAAAAAAATTTTTTAAAAAATCTATCTGTTCTAGAGGTAGGAACCAGGCTTCAGAGACAAACTAGAAAATCAGTATTGGATGAGCCAGTAAAACATCTGCATTAAATGTGTTTTCCTTTTCTCTAAGAGTTATTTTTGGGCTGGAGGTTTGTGCACAAAAAGATCTAGCTATTCTACATTTTGGTTAAATTGTTACAATTAGCTTTTCAAGTTAGTACCTGAAGGACTAAAAGGCAATGGTGTCCCCAAGGCTAAGTTAGAGGTTATGACTAAAGGAAACTTGCCAGCATTGTTCTTAATATTAAGTTAATATTTAATGAATTTTACTAGAAAATGAACTATATATTAGTCCCTTCACGAAAAATATTAAGAATGGAACATTCTGGATGATGTGGCACATGTCTGCTTGGGAGTCTGAAGCATGAAAATCCCCAGGGATGGGGATATATCTCTGGTTGCACGCTCCTGGCTTTGATCCCCAGTACAAGAAACAAAATTTTTTTTGATAAACATGCAATCTAGCAGTCCTTAACAATACTGGTAGAATTAGGGAATTTAAAGGCATGAAAAACATGTTGGCGTAAATCTAATTATGACTTTTTTCCTCCTTCTCTTGTTCTTTCCCCTTGTGAAAATGTTCATCATAAAAGTAGATCAGCTACTTTTCCAAAGGGGGCAGTAATTCTCTCAGGGCACAGAATTACTATAAAAGTTAGTAAGTCAGTGAAGCAGCATCATTGCTTTTTCTGAAACTATTTATTTTGTTCTCAGGAACCTCATAGTATATACTCCTGCAGGCATGTGCAAAGGCTAGAGGCTTACAAGTTCTATGTAAAATATTTTCTTTTACTAAATAAAAGGCCAGATAAAATCTAAAGCATGAATGTTCAGACAACATTGGTTTTGTGACAAATGAATATGACATGCATTGCCATGCTTATTCCAACATAAAACAAGCTGGAATCCATCCAGATCGGATCCCTGAGCATGAGCATATGACAAGGAGTGCTTTACACAATCACTGTGTGTGTTTGATGAACTGGGGCATAGAGGGCAGCCAAAGGCTGTGCCTATAATGGTCAGACAAGTACAGATCCTGGAGTGACTGCTTTACTTACAAAAAGATTCAGGAAAGAAAATGCATCAGAACTGCTAAACTAATGGCTCTAAATCCACCCAGGACAGCAGTTCTCTTTGAGCATTAGCCAAGGGGCTGGTGGCCACCAGGGGTTTGGGCTTTGAGCTTCACTGCAGTACAGTGGAGAAAAAATAAAAGACACAGTGTTACAATTCCAAGGAGCATGTCATTGAACAAGTCTATCATTCCAAAATCCAACTTGATTAGCAGGTCTTCTCTCATTGTTTCATGCTAATTAAAAAAAAAAAGATTCTAAAAATGTGGTGATTATTGATTAAATATATAGGGAATTCTATTGGAAAACTAGGTAAATTTTGTGATAATTCATACTTCTCCAAATTAATATATTTAACAAATATGGCAATGTGATAAGTAAAAACATTATTTATATGCATGGGATCCAATTTCCCAATAAATGACAATTTTAAATTGTTACTAATGTATACCAAGCATTACCTTCTTTATAGATCATTTTAGTGTCATTTTTAGACCTATTTAGATCATTTGATCATTGTCATACTTGCTGTAATCGTTTTCATTGGAGAATTTTTTTAAAACACTTATGATAATGATATTTTCATGTTACAATTACAGGAAATAAATTTCTGAAAATATTTAAATATTTGTATTATTTGCAGAATAAAATCAAAATACAATCTCATATTCCAGGCATACAGTTCTGTCCTGAGTTCCTTATAGTGCTAGAATAAGTGACAAATACTGTTATAAACGACTACTAAAAATGGTCTATGGGGCCGGGGATTAAACTCAGTGGCTCCGGCACCTGCCTTGCTAGCCCAAGGACCCGAGTTCGATCCCTGGTACCAAAAAAAAAATCTGCAGTTAAAAATGGTCTACGTTATTTTACTGACAGTGATAATAAAAGTAAGCCAATATTAATAATTATCACTACTTATTGTGTTCTCTAGATTATATGCAAAGTACTGTATTAAAGTATTTGTCTCCCAATCTTTTCAAACTGCCCATTAAAGATAGAAATTTTATTCCCATTTTCAGATGACTTACTTTACTCTCATAAAGATTAAATAATTTGTTTAAATTTTCTTAATAATAAATAGGAGAGCATGAATCTTACACAAAGTCTTTGCTCTTTGTAGTCTTATTAAATTAATTAACACATTGTATTCCAGTAAAATATACAGTTTTAATGATAAGCATATAAGTTTTAAACTCTATTTTATGAAATATAAATTTATTATATGGATCCATGCCATATGTTCATCCTTAGAATGATAGCTAAACTCTTGACATACTGAAGAAAGCACAAAAATTGAGATAGTGTGTTGTGGATATTTCTAAAAGTCACCTCAGTGGGGGGAAAGATAAAGCTATAGAAAATTGCAGTTGACTGGAATCAAACTATACTAGTTACTTACAATTGATTGTGTGTTGTTCACCCACAAAGATAAATTAGAACATGGAATACTGCAATAGAAAAGTGGTTTAGATGTCATAGAGACAGTATGACTATTTTTATCTCTCAGTTGTAAACCATAGCTTACAGTGGCTGAAATGACATTGAACTGTTTTTCTCTTTGATGATTTACAGCCTGTACAGTACATTTGTAAGAGCAGATGTCACATTTTATGTATTTGAAAGTGTCAAGTCTGCTGACTTATGTCTGAAGATTCTGTTCTTGAATCAATAGAATATAGTGATTTCCATTTCTTAAAAATGATTTCCTCAACATCATAAAAACAAGTAGTGAATATTGGCCATTATAAGGCTGCAGTTAAACTCTTATTTTTGGTTTCATATTTTCCATAGATCAGATTGGTGATCATTATTTTGTGAAATCTGACTTGAATTTAAAAAGAAGCTTTGAGAAAGCTGACCGTTTGTGCTTAAACAAATTAAACAATGTTTGCGTTTCATCCAAGGCATAGCTGTCCAAAGCTTAAGATAGATTGAGCAAAAGAAAATACATCAGAATTTTCATAAGAAAAAATTATTCCCAGGAATTCCACATATACTTTATTCATCCCATATTTCAAATTGATTTTCATTTTACCATTTAGGGTGCAGTTACTGGTAGGTCTATCTTTTTAAAAGTCAAATTTGCATTTAAATAGAAACTGTTTCAATCATTTAACATCTGAAAATCCAAACATTTTATTCATTCTTTTTTTCCTTTCCTGCCTTTCATTGTTGGAAAAAATCATATGTTGTGCTTTTCCATAATTGTCATGATTTCAGCTTCCATAAAGACTGCAGAGCTCTCATCTTTAGGTCACTCATTACAACCCTATTGCTAGTGGCTTTTTGGGAATATGTGACACTCGGGTAAGAATAGAGAATGTAAAATGCAATAAAGATCTTCACAGTTGAAGAGTCATGGTAATAATTGTTTTTTCAATAAGATCTGAAAAAAGTAAACGTTTTAATACTTGTTTGTTTATAAGTAACTCACCAAGTTCCATTGAAAATAGTGGCATGCAAGTTGTCTTTTAAATGTACTGAAAGACTAATAATTTTTTGCTCTCTGCTAACTGTAACTATTTGTATGAAAAAGTTAAATGTGCAAAAAATATTTTGATGTATGGTCTAATGTTGATTTAAAATGAATCAAAGCCATTTATTTTTTGGAAAAGATGAAACCAAAGATCAGATTTATCAAAATATAATTAGCTCTAAGGCCTCAAAGTAAACATATAAAAACACATTGAAACTTCAGTGAAACAAAGGTTTCAATAGGAAGAAATGGAATTTTTTGCTTGCATTCATTACTATCTATAATATATATTCCTTTTCTTTCATTTAAGGAACCATTTCCAATAATTTAAGAATATTAAGAACTTACTTTCAGTAAATTGAACAGTATTGCATTCATTCTGTAACTGAACTGCTTAAGGTTAATGACTAATTAATTTCTGATGAGAAAGATTATTTTATGATATTTTATTGACCAGTTTCTTTTAATTTGTAAACCAAAAAAATCATTATAATTTTTATTTATGGGGGGTACCATATTCATGTTAAAGGGTTAGAAGATATTTTGAAATTCTAATGTTTCATTTTAATATATAACTACATTTTAAAATAAATATTTCAGTATTTAAAATTTTTCCATTGTCAAGAATCTCAACAATATTGAAAGTGGTCACAACCCACATTTATAAGACATGTCTGTCCTGTATTTTGTCACTTATTTCTTCTGGTCTCTTTTGATTTGTTTTATTTGTGTTTTGCAACTAACAGTGTAAATGCATCATTTTGTCATCTCTCTGACCTTGTAGTTATTTTTTGCTTCTTGACTATAATGAGTATCTCTACAAAAGCAGACCAAAGTTACCCAGAAAATAGTATTTTTAATCTTATTTGTGTTGCTCCATTAATAGATCCTTATCTTTAGAGATTCTTATATTTATCTGCAGTCTGGGTTATCTTTAAAACCCAAATTTTTTGTTATTTGCATCCCTGAGTGATCATAGAACTGAGAAAAACACAAACTATCATATAGCCAATTATGCTCATCCTGTCCACTGTCATCCTATCCAAACTGATGACTGTAGTGCATTGCTAATCACTTTTCCCATCATTATATGTTTGCCTATTTCTGAGTGCAGTTTTTTTGAGGGGTGGGAGTGGGAGGTCTGTGACAGAGACTAAACTACAAATATTTTAATAGTACCAAGTCAATAAAAGTAGTATAGAATTATACCTCTGAGTTATATCCTCAGTCCTTTTTATTTTTTAATGTGAGACACAGTCCCACTAAGTCTTGAACTTGAGATCTTCCCGCCTCAGCCTTCCAAGTAGCTGGAATTCAGACATGCACCACCACTTCTGGCTCTTTGTTCTTTCTTTGATGTATTAACTTCATGGTTTCCATGAACAAGACCATAACCAGATACTTGGCCTAAGCGCTGGTAACCTGGGAAAGTTCCCTGTGACACATCAGAGGTGAATACATTGAGGCAGATGAAGAGTAACTTTACCTCTTGCAGATACTAACAGACTCACTTCTGCTGGGAAGGTTAGCCCAGAGATTTCTATTGTGCAGACTACCACAAGCGCCAATTGTACTAAGGTTGCTGTCATGATTCTATTGTAAGTCCATATTATCTTCCTAGTTTAGAGACTCTAGATATGATACTGGTAAGACAGACACAAAATTAAATAAGAAAGCACCTTTAAATTTCATAACTGAATTGCCTGGTTTGAATATAACTTCCTATTATTTCAATATTTTCCTTAGTGATGAGAAATGGAAAAAATGGAAATAAAGTCTTTGTAAATAGGGAAGGGTGGAGGGCGTGAAGGGAGGGCTAGGAATGGGGAAAAAATAAGAACCAAGATGCATTATGTAAAGGTACAATTCCCAATGAGAAATGTAATTGTGTTGTATACATACAATGTACTAATAAAAGAATTTAATACAAAAAAAAAATTTTGCCTTAGTGTTCTGGATTCTTAGTCATGATCCATGACAAGAGAATTTTGTCTGCAGTGTGGTTTTGATCTCTTTAGTATGTGTGTTCCTGATTATCGATGTAGTACTGCTATTCAGATATTAAATATGACAGAAATTTATAATTTCGTTATACAGCAATACTAAGATTCAAGCCAATATTGATCTGGAGCAAGTTATCTACTAAATAACAATAATGCTAATAAATGATCTGAGTCAAGTTAATTATACATATTGGTTGTGAAAGTCAGATTCTTAAGCCAAAGTGAGTCTGTCCAAATGAGAAAATTCTTATACTATGGGGTTGATATAAAAGATGTTTATAAGGAAAAATTGAGGATAATTATAAATCCATCAGAAAGAACAATATCAAATTGCATTTTTCTATAGCATCCAGCTCATTTTTTCCAATGAACTTTAAATAATATTCATCTAGCCTCTAGCACCTCCTTTTATACATGCTTGGTATTCCCATAGTGTATTCACTATAATTACTTTATTATTTCTAGAGTGTATAACCATAGACACGATTTCCCTTTCTTATCACTTTCTCTTTAATATCACTTCTCCCTTGCTGCCAATCAATTTGATTTAGCTTTATTTTATAACCCCCTCAGCTATTATCTGTAAGAACTGAATATACACATCTGTTCTTTTTATTTCCTCCAAAGGATTCCCTACTCTTTTACCCTGTACATAGTCGATCTCTTTAGATCAAATGGCTCCCCTTATAAAGACATGATATTTTAAAAGATAGCCAAACATGTTAAAAAAGAAAAAGCAAACTCTACTAGTATTTTGATCATATATCCAGATTTCTGTCCTGATTTCTGCACCTGCAGAATTCTAATGAAAAATAATTTTACATTATTTTAAATTTTGAAATCATGCCAGCCTGTCTTGTGTCTATTATGCAAGGTTCTATGTGGCTCATATAAAATAGCTTGGCTATTTCTTCTTCCACTCATGATGTGATAGCAACTCACTCAATTTAACAAATCTAATTTTCTCTAGAAATCCCCCAGAGAAACACTGAATCTGACTTGATAGCTCTGCATTCCTCTTTCTAAAAAATAGATATCACCGTGCCATTACATACAGGGTGCAGTTGTCTCTAGTGATTTGCTCTACCTTTCTTTGTCACACATAGTTCTAAAATATCTTGCTCTTGAAACCCACAAATCTGTCCTCTTTCACGTAATGTCCTTTGCACCAGTATCTCACATCAAAGTGATCAAACCTCTTTGTTTAATTCATGTTTCCTATCAAAATATGCCCTAGGTAGTCATAAACCCCAGCAATTCCATCTCTCACCCTCCCTCCAGGGTCTACAGTATTTCCACAACTGTCTGGACAATCCTCTCAACTCTTGTTCTTAATTTTTCAGAAACTGTTTATTTATTTCATAGGTTTCTTTCTTTCCTGTTTTGATTGGCTATGCCACAACTAGTCATAGTTGTTAATTTCCAATTCAAAGTATATTAATTTCTCTTTATCAAAATATTTATTAATGTTCCAAGAATCAAGGAAGTTAGCTTTCATTTGTTTTTGAATCTCTTTCATCAGGTTCACTTGTAATGAACTGGCCATTTGGGTTGTCTTTAAATCTGTTATTTTTTTCAATCACATCTATAATCTCAAAGGAAAAACATCTTCCTCCTTAATACTAGTTTAGTTACGAATGAGAAGTACAAAAAAATGTATAACAATTTGAATTTAGTTTCTTTTTATTACTGGGAATTTCAGCTGCTCTTGGAAACTCATGTCACCAAAACAAATGTTTTAATTTTAAAGCAAACATTTTGATTATAAACTTGATGCCAAAGAAAACATTTGGTAGGTCCAGGAAGCAGATTGAACTGAATTATTAAAATGAATTAGTGACTGATATTGGCATGTGTTCTGTTGGAAGGATTCAGAAGGTTTAGAAAACTCACTTTTTTTTTTTTTTTTTTTTTTTTTTTGCATTTAGACTTTTCTAGTTTGAGACCAAGTTCAGCATTTGGACTTTTCATATTCAAAATACATAGACTATATTAATTGATTATTCACTTAACAAAATCTTTGTAGGCAGTGAAGTTTTATGTTCTTAATTATTTGAGGATAGATACACTTTTAGGCTGCTACTAATTAATTATTATAATGTTTTCCAAATCTTATCATATTTTTATTGCATTAAGACTAATCCTCTTTGTCATTCAATTAAATACCCTTTCCCTATTTACCATTGATAATCTCTTATTAACATGATGAAAATATAATTGACACTGTAGTCTGACCACTTATGTGATATTAATAGCCTAGAAAGAAGTTCCAAATCTAGACTCTTACTATAAATACAATGTATATTTTAAATGCGTACTTTATGCAGACAGAATCAAAAGTAAGAAGTCACTTGTAAAATATTAGTTTGATAATCTGTTGTCTGTGACTCTGAACCTTAATTTGTAAGATACTCTATATGCCCAGCAAGATGTTATCAAATAGTGATTGCAAACACAGATGACAGTAAGTGGGACAGGAAGAGCTAATTGATGGACCCTGATGTCTATCTACATGCATGTGGCAGGCTGATGAATATAGTTGTTTCAGATGAATGGATGGGACATCGATGACTTTGAACCTTAAAACCTAGCAGAAGGCTTCAGAAGTCCAAGATTCATCCAAGCCCACAGACAAAAAATGCTCAGGCCACAGGCGTAAGGTCACATGAAATGGGCCATAGCATTATGGACTCGTGTAGTTGATTTGAATCCTGGCTTTTCTCTTGCTTTTGCTGTCTGAGTTGTTCACATCTCCAAGATCACTTTACTGCAGCCCTCCGCTTGGTACACTTCTCATCAAATATGTTTGTGGATGCCTTTATGTTTCCTGATGGGCTCCTGTAACCTTTAGCTTTCTCTCTGTGAATATTTGGAGAAATGGGCTGTATGTTGCATGGTGATAGTCTTACCTGTGTATTTTTTCTTAGAGTTACTGACAGAAGTCTAGACAGTTGGGCTCTAGTTGCTAGTGTGAAAATGTAAGTTTTCATGTAGTCTGAGCTGCATCCCTACCACTTAAGTTTTATTTTGAGAGCAGAAGGGTCTCAACTAAGTTAACCAAGCTGGTCTCAGACTTGAGATTCTCCTGCCTCAGCCTCTGAAGTAGCTGGAATTACAAATGGATACCACTGCACCCAGCTGTAGTTGTGCATTTCTAAAAACACGTAGGTAGGAGGTCAACCACCACAGTTATGCAAGACTGAAAGAAAGCTTCAAGGCCGAGGCACAGTAGAAGTTGAAATGGGGCCTACATCTGTGGTCCCTGTGTAACTGACTTCTACTAAGTCCAGAAAATTCAAACATCTCATCGCTGGAAACTCAAGGATCATAATCTTTTCAAAGGAAATTGGTGTGACTACTTCACTGATGCTCTTTTGAGTAAACAAAAAATAGTTACCTAATGGGGATAATTGTGGTTATAATTTGCCTACAAAATTTATTTGTCCTTAAATATTTTTTTCATGTCATGTTTCTCTCCAGTAGGGTGCACTGGTAGAATTTAGTGTAAAAAATATCAAACATGTTTACTTTTTTTTAAACTCATAAAATGCAGAAAAAAGACACAAAGAAATGAGATAACGTTATAAGAAAGGATATTGGCTTAATTTAGTTTTTCATTATTAAATTATTTGGTTACTTATTTGTTTCCCTTGTGAAACTTTCATGTTTTCAGGAAGGAATTCAAGAATGGTTATGATCTATTCTATGTGCAGGAGTGAAACTGACAATTCTAAGACAGAGTGATGTTCTTGGCTTGATGTTCTCTTGAAACTGAGACTCTGGGAGGGAAGACCCTTAAACTAGCTGAAAAAGAGCCTTTGTGCCAGCCAGACCTGGCCCAGTCAGTCCAGACCCTCGATCTCTGCTCAGCTTGCTGGTGGTGAGAACAAGAGGAGAGCTTTATATTAGAGACCAATTAAACAATACACATAGACAATTTCAAGTCTTAAGTATATCTTACACAGGCCAAGCATTTTCAGTAAGGAGTGCATTTCTTCACACTCTCCAGGACTAAAAGGAGAGTGGAAATGTGCTTGTCAGAAAGAGTAAAACTGCTATAAAAATTACAATGTTCAAACTGGACGAGGAATAGATTTCCATATTTATTGAGTAAGGGGAGAGAAGCCCAGTAAGGAAGGGAATACCAACGAGATGAAATGTGGCATCTGGGACAAGTAAATTAAAATGATTCCCAGCCCCAGGAAAAATCCGCTAAAAACAACTGCTTTTTACTCTATCTCATTACTGACTGAGTCACCTCGTTTTGAAATGGCACAAAGTAATCAAAACGATATTTTACCTGTTGGTAAGGATTCATTCAAGCAAGCACATCAGTCACTGAGGTAAAAAAAAAATGGTAAAGTGTATTTTTCATGATGGAAAAGATGACCAGTATACAAAGGGATGAGTCTGATTTCTCTCCTCCAATTCACCATATTTTTACAACATAAAATGAACACATTTATTTTTCCATTTTGGAGGTAATCACTTTTATGTATATTTCTAGCTTTATTGTTCAAATCATGTGCTTTCAGTCATCTGTGTTATGCAGAGGGATAGGAAGATCTTGATAAACAGTAGCTGTGTGCACCATGTATTAGCTTAATATGATATCAACAGTATGTAACACTCGTGTTGACGTTAAAAGGCAGCAACATGATTTTTATTTTCCAATCTTTAGTTTTTTCAAGGCATCATTATTTATTGGTTTGCAGTTTGTTTTCTGTAGAATAAAATGAAAATTTGGGGTAGATAAACAAAAATTCAAAAAACTCATTTGTCTCTGGGAGACTACAGTGGAGACTACAGCTGGGGAGCCTCTGTACTATTAAGGAGATATTTGTTAGTGTTTGTGTATAAAATATAAAAATATCACATTGGAGCTAAGTTGGGACTTGTAATAATGCTGTATCTTTATGCCTATATCTCAATTATTAAAACAACGTTTCCTTCAGTGAGGTTTAAATACAGCAAGTGGCCAAGGATATTGGTGTTGATAATATTGTTATAAAAGTTTCAAAAATTTAAATAAGCTTTGCTTATTAAGTATATAGAAATAAAGATAATATTCACTGCCATTGAGGAGTTCATAGACTAGTAAGACAGACAGTCATGTAAACAGTATGTTGACTCATACTGTGATGTAACACAATGACATAAGGATATATGCAACCTCCAAGGGACAGTGACGGTGGAAGAGGGTAGAACACAAGAAAGAAATTGACTGAAGTCACTGGAGAATAACAAGGAGCCACGCGCTCTCCCATGACCACAGGGTGTTGAGCAACTTGTGTGGCCACGGGAGCCAGAAGAGGGAGAGAGAGGGCTAACAGCTTCCTCTTCAACAGCCAAGTTTCAGACCATCTCTGAAAGATTAGGAAATACCTTAGAAATTTTGTTTGACTTGATATGTATTTAAAATTTTATGTCCTTACTTTAGATGGGTCCTTTTATGTCTGTAACACAATTCCACAGAATTAGTGGCAGAATTTGAAGTTCCAAATAAACCTAAAGAGATTTAGTCGTTAATGTGAAAGAAAGAAAGAAAGAAAGAAAGAAAGAAAGAAAGAAAGAAAGGAAGGAAGGAAGGAAGGAAGGAAGGAAAGACTCATACACATAAAGACACACACACACACACACACACACACACATCAACACTGGGATTTTGAAAGCAACAGTGTAAATGTAGATATATAACTTTTCTGATTTTTCCCTTAATTGAACTGCAGGGATATGTGTGTGTATATATATGTGTATGTATATGCATGTCTGTAGCAAGTTCCCTCATTGTGCACATTTGAATGAATTCATCTGCTCTCTCTCCTCCTCATAATATTTAGTGATTATTTCTGAGTCTATCTTATTTTATACTACTTCATTGAACTTCCTTAAGAAATGCAGAAATTTCTAGACAGCCACCTATACATTATTGGGAAGTGATAATTTCATAGGGGTCTTCATGGAAGGACTGACTGACAAAGAAAGAAAACCATTTCTAGTTAACCACTTTTGTGTTTTTTTGGCTAGTTCTAGTCCTGACTCTGGCCTCTAGAAACCCCCGATGAATAGGAAAATATTGTGGATCTAGGTTACAATAGGCTGTCTTCTATTTTTGAAACTTTTTTTCCATAGAGAAAATATTTCATGAAGTCTATGCTTAGACACACTTTATGGCAACTGGTTTTTCAGTGAGGCAGAGAATCCTCATCTCTGTTTCCACCCCATAGTGTGGTAAGATACCTTTTCCCCTGAGGTCATCATAGAAGATGCTAGAATTGCCAAAATCACTATTACTAGTAAACTGAGGATGCAAAGTATATAAAAAGATAAAATTAATGACTCAAGAGGAAAAGTCTGTGATCCTAGATTTAAAGGAATATTTGAGCTCTCCCTATCTCTCTGCCTTTGACCTTGTTCAGAGGCTGGAAAGTTGAATGGCAAGACTGACTTGAAATATTCTTGGTCCCAGAGCCCATCTTGTCCTTACCCCTGGGTATTACCACTATTTCATTTCTTCTCAGGAGAAACTCCGGCCTAAATGCGTAGAAAGCTTTGCAGTCCCTGCACCTCATAGATGAATGAAACCCTATCCAAGGGTTCCTAACCTTTGGGCTTTGAACCACTCTATGCACACCCAACACATTTCTCCTTCTGCTGACCCTGGCAGAGCTTTACAGCACCGGGTCTCCACCACTGGGGTCAGTGAGCCTCTGAGGAAGGGGCAGTCATAATAGCTCCTGGCCACACACACCTGAGTCCCATAAATGAAATCTGATCTTCATTAAAGATGCGTGTTGGCCGTGAGAGGGTAGGTCTAAGACAGTGACTCTAGACCTTTTCCACATAGACATTGCGGAGTCCTCATTGCTGGAAAGTCTTTCACTGTCTTCTCAAAAGTTCCAGCTGGTGGGCACAGTACCTGCTGTTCGTCCTGGTGGGTCCCCCGCTTCTCAGCCACGTGTAGGACATAGATGCTAGGCGATGACTCAAGAGTTTCCTGGACAAGGCTCCCACATGCTCCCACTCTCCCTCTTTCCTGACTTCTCTTCACTTGGGTTTCTAGGGTAGGCCCATTCTGAGATCCACAGTTGGAATTTTATGAAATGAAAATATCTTCAATATGCCAAGTAAATATGGTCACAAGTAGAGGAAGACTTTTTTTCACATTTTTGTCAAATCTCCATCTATTTATTTGGCTTTAAAAAGATAAAAGATAAGTAATGCTTAATTCTACAAATACTATTTTTGCTTAGAAAAAAGTCCTTCTGTAAAGTAATTTCAAAAAGTTGGCAGAATACAACTGACCATGGATCCATATAGCAGAAAGAAGGAGTTCCCTACCAAGCCAAAATATAAAGTTGGGAATCTAAAACATTAGTTGTTTTTTTTTTTTGTAGAGTAGTGATTTTTTTGAGGTGATAGGATTTGAGCCCAGGGCCTCATAAATGTTAAACACATGCTGTACTGCTGAACTATACCTCCAGCCCCTGTGTATATGATTGTAAAGGAAAAAATTCATCCTGAAATATTTGAATATAAATATTTTATATATTACTGAAGTAAGACATTATCAGAAAAAGAAAAGGCATTATCAGAAGGAAAAAAGTCTGTACAAGATTATAGTATTTCCCTTTTTGGAAACACAGATATATGTCTACTTGTAGTAAGATTTTGTACACTGACTGACCAAGAAGTCATGGGGAAAATCATGTAGTTCCTGGCTGTCAGTCAACCACCCAACAACTCACTCAGCAGAATTCTTGTAGATTTAGGCTTTTGTGTTTCTAGTTCATTCTCAATTGCAGTCTCTGCTTGCTACCCTTTGACTTACTTTCATTTCATTTCAGAAAACAACTATTTTTACATAAACTACAAAGTCACAGCCAGCAGCATGTGCCACAGACACAGATAGCCTGAGGGTGCCAAGGGACTTTTTATTTTATCTTTACACAGAGCCAGCTCAGCCTGCCAGGTAGAACTAGTGTAGCAGGGCTTGGAAGCATCCTTGCAGTCAGCCCTGCCATGCTGAGATCTGCATGCTGATACTCTGGCCACTGACAGGGAGGGCAGGTTCTGTGATCTTGTTACCCACATTGACTGCAGCTGGAAGCCCATTAACCTCCTCTTAAGCCCTGAGAAACATGGTCTCCCCAAGTGCCTGTTTGTAACATCACAGTGTGATGGACAGGAAACTTTTGAAAGATGAATCCATTGCTCCAGATGAAACTCCTTCACCTAAGAGGGAAATAGCGAACATTGTCTCATGTGTTGCTTTGAAACAGTTTTTAAAGTCACAGATCTTACTTGTTTCACATTACCAGGGCAGAGAGCAACTTTGAAATACTGTTTATTTCAGTCTAAGTCATGTTGAACATTCTAAAAATCAATCTAATGAAGAAGATAGATTTATTTTTAGATTGTTTTTATTTACTTATTCATTTAGTTATTCATGGTTCTAGGGATTGAACCCAGGAGTGCTCTACCACCAAGCTACATCCCCGCCCCTATTTTAAAATTTATTTTGAGACAGGGTCTTTCTTAGTTGCCCACTCTGGACTGGAATTTATAATCTTCCTGGCTCAGCCTCCCAAGAAGCTAAGGTTACAGGTGCGTTATGGGCTACTATATCCATTGAAAGTGTATTTTTCAAATAGATATTTATGGTCCATAAAAATTCTGAGGAATGGAGTGATCAGAGTCATCATATGAGTAACAATTTTCCCTCCCCCATGAATTTATGTATTTATTTTTGGTTAATTTATTATATATTTTGGGTTGATGTGTTAGCTTTCTGTCACTGTGACAAAATACTTGTGATAAATCAACCTAAAGAAGGAAAGGTTTATTTTGGCTCCTGGTTTCTGAAGTTTCAGTCCATGGTTGCACTACTTCTCCATTGCCTTTGGGCCTGTGATAGTGCAGTATATCATGGTAGAAGCAGAAGACAGAACAAATTCTTCACTTCATGGTACCCAGGAAGCAAATAGAGAGAGGAAGGGGCTGAGATCCCAATATCTGCTTTAAGGGCAGGTCCCCTATAATTTCCTTGTTTCCTACTAGGCTTCACCTCCTAAAGGTCCCTCCACCTTCTGATACCATCATAGGCCGATACCAAGACTTTCACATATGGGCCTTTCAGGGATATTTAAGATCCAAATCGTACTGATCAGTAAAGGCACTTTGAGTTTTCCTGAATAGGACAGTCATTTTGGAAAATCACACTTCCTTTAATGCTTGAGAAATGGCAATCCTTTTATTTAGCATGAAGGCCAATGCTTAATTTTCTTATTAATTGTGTTCTAAAATGAGCAATTCCCTTGAGTTTCTCTAAACAGGATTTAGCATGTGCAGTTATAAACCATTTTTATCCTCATCACAACATGTGTTTGTCAGCACATTTTCCAGTTTGTGTTTACCTGCTGTGGGAAGAGACAGCAAGGGAGTGGTCAAGATGGCTTCTCTGGGACCGGCCATCTGGATTTAAGCCTTCAGGACACTTCTTTCTGGCCTCAGTGTTTCAAAAATGTAAAATATCATGATTTTTAATGAGGCTTACAAGAATTAAGGTAGATAAAATATTTTTTAAAGCACTCAATTTTATAAGTGCTTAATACATGTCAGATTAAAAACAAATGAAAGCCTCTGGACAAAAGAATTGTCTAGGAGGTGTTAAGATTTATGTCTTGTAGAACTCATGAATACTGATACACTGAATATACTGTATACTGATATATATACTGATGTATTATGTATATAGAGTATAGTGATAGCGACTTCCACATCCTTCAAGTATATAGTTTATGAAGAAAATTTTGTTGGGCAAAGAGAGAAGTGCTTTTTCCTCCATTAAATTTCATTTTGTATCAACTAGTAGAAACCAACTCTAGGCAGCTTAAGGAAAACAGAAGATCCAGAAGGATCATGGAATCCAGGAACTGAAGCCAAGTCTTGAAAGAACAATCAAAACTTGAGACCACTACAGGATGCATAAAAGCATGAAGTCTACATGCAAACTGTTCTTATCCCAGCTCTATATCTGGCTAGCTGTGTGGTTCTATGTCAGTTTTTAACCTGCTCCATCCCTGAATTTCTCTATCTGAAACACGGAGATAATACTAGTAGCACCCATCTCATGGTGTAGTTATGTGAATTAAACGGGTGGTATATGAAAAGGCTTGGAAGAGTAGGACACAATAAGGGTTGTACATGGGCTGGATAAGTTCAACTGTGAGCATTCTCAAGTGCGTCCAGTTGGATAAAGCCTTTGCTGGGATTCAGTGACAAGGACTTTGTGTCTGTAGAGTGAATCCAATTGGCCCAGTGTGTTCCTGGCCTTAGTTCAGGATCAAGCTGATGTGGTTGCCATGAAATGTGACTAGAACTCCTATAGGCTGATCCATTTCTTTGGGGATGGAAGGGTCATTGGTGATGAACCTGCTGGCCATTATGTGCTACCCTTCCAGGAACAAAAGAAAGAGTGGTCATAAAGCATTTCATTTGAAAATAGTTTATTTTAATTACTAACATATTTCCAAATACAGCTAATGGGAATATACTTAGTTTTTATGCAGCAATACCAAGGCTCTGATAACTCTAATATTTGAAAACCTTAATGGGATGCAAGTTGTTTCATTAACACTAAAGGAGAAACAGTTACTCAAGCAGACATTTAGCTCATGGTTAATGGGAAAAAAAACATTCAAGGCACAGTATGAAAAGCTGCTGAAAATACACAAAATAATGGGCACATCATTGCATACAGGGATGCTCTCGTCTCTCATGTATCCCCTGCATCTTAGCACTATGTGGTCTCATGGGAGACTCTGGTTTATGGTAGGAAGGGCACTTTACTGCATCTTGCCCAAATCACAGCTAAAAGAGTTTGTATTTTCTTTTTTTTTTGGTACCAGGGATCGAACTTGGGTCCTTGTGCTTGGGAGGCAGGTGGTGGAACCACTGAGCTAAATCCCCGGCCCAAGAGTTTGTATTTTCTAGAGTGTTATAATACAGATGGTCCCTGACCTGTGATAGTTCAACTTAAGTTTATAATGAAGTGAAAGTGATACACATTCAATAGAAATTAGACTTTGAATTTTCATCTTTTCCTGGGCTAGTGATATTTAGTCTGATTCTCTTTCCTAATACTGGACAGTGGCAGTGAGCTTCAGTTCCCCATCAGTCAGGTGATCATGAGGGGAAACAACTGGAACTGTACAGTGTATTGTGTTGCTAAGGTAGGATGGTTTTGTAGGTGAATTGTATAAATTTCAACTTAAGTGATTATTATTCAGTTTTCCTGTAGCTGAGACAAAATACCCTATAGTAGTGATAGCAAACCTTCTAGAACTTTCAAATGATAACAAACGGCCATAGGTTCACCACTACTGCCCTATAGCCACAATTTAAAAGAGGAGGAGTTTAATTTGGCTCATGGTTTCAAGGAGGTTTAGTCCATGGTAAGCTAGCTCAAGGCTCAAGGCAAAATTCATGGCAGGACATGGCAAAGCAAAGCTTCTTAGTTCATGGTAACCAGGAAGCAGAGCAGAGGAACAAGACGAGGGTGAGTGATCATGTACAGTACCCAAGGCCACACTTCTATGATCCACTCAGACACACCCAGAAGCATGTTCTAATTACTAGATGCTTCTTAACTCAATTAATTCACATATCAGGATTAATGGTCACAAGTGATATTTTCAATTTATAATGAGTTTCTTGGGGGGTAACCCCATTATAAGTCAGGGGGTATCTATAGTGAACTGATTTCTTCTAGAATCTTGGAGAACAATTTGATCACTTCTGTCTTACATATAAATAATATAGTCATGAAGCAAAGGATCAAGTCATTGATCACTGTGAGAACACTGGCTTGGCTGTACATGTGCACACCACTGGTCTAACAAGTTTGGGAGATAATGCATAGCATGATTCCTCTCCCTTCAACTTAAAGATTCCCACTGCATATTGGCAGATTGAAATCCTATAGCAAACTTTTAAAAATTACTGTTATCCCATTTTTCCTAGCATTTCCCAAATGTATTGACCCATTGAATCCATTTTTATAGAATAACTCTTAATATCCAAAAGACTTAGTTTTGAGAGTCACAGTTTGAGAACTGCCCATCAACATTAACAGATGTGACTAGTATTAACACTTTTAATCTCTTCCAGTTTCATCCTGGCTTAACTAAGAGGTTGGCAAACTTGTCCTGTAGAGCCAGATAATATTTTTGGCTGTGCAGGCCAGACAGTCTATGGTAGCTCCTTAGCTGCAACTGGGGCTCAAAGCAGCTGTGGATGATACAGAAGAGAATAAGCACAGCTGCTTCCGTGAGACTATAAAAATAGGCAGCAGACTACATTTGGCTTGTGGTAATAGTTTATCAGACCCTAACTTAGATGAATAAATTCAAGTAAAATCTAAGTTTTGGTCTGGGGTTATAACTCAGGGATAGAACACTTGGCTAGCACATGGGAGGCCCTTGGCTCCATCTTCAGCAAGGCCAAAAAACAACAAAAACAGAAAGCAAAATCCAGAAAACAAGCCCACCTATTACATGGCAAAGCTTTTGTTTCTTTGGTAGCATTTGACTCATTCTTCTGAGTTTTTATAGTTGCCTTATTTCAGTCTTTGCAATGGTGAAATTTCTATCTTAATTCATCATTTAGAATTCCAGGTTGCTCGTTATCCAAGTTTTCATCTAAACTCTACAGTTACATACTGTTATTAATAATAATCGAGTCACATGGGCCATGGGAGTTCAGAAGGCCTAAATTAAGTAGTATTCTTGCATTACATTAAAGTAGTACTGTCATTTGGACTGAGGCCTTTTCTTTGAGCCTAAATTTCTGTATCTTTGTAAGGAAGCGCTTTGGTTAGAGCAGAAGTCTCGATTAACACTTGGGGATGGAAAACCACCCAGGGTGTGCAGGACCCCAGAGGGTGAGTTTGTCTTGCCTTCAGCCTGCCTCATTTCCCATACTCCTGGTCATGTGACCCTTAGGCCGATTTGGTCCGGGTCCTACTGGTTGAAAAAACGTATGCGTACCCTACTGTTAGTTGCTAAATACAAGCCAATTACTTCATCTGACGTCGAGCTGGAGACTTAGCGGTCAAAGGTAATCCTAACCACGTCACTGACCTTGGAACCCAACGCCCGTGCCACACCCCACCCCAACTCAGATCTCTTCCCCTCCCTCCCCCTCCCCTGCCCTGTCTTGTCCTGCCTTCCTCGGCTGCCCTCCCTTCCCTTTCTTTCCCTTTCCCTCCCCTCCTCTCCCTCCTCCTCTCTCTCTTTTTTCCAATGCAAAGGATGGAACCCAGGGTTTGCCCCTGGCACTCTATCACTCAGCCACATCCTCAGCTTCTACCTCAGATTTTCAGAAACTCTTCCAGCTTGATTGAGACTTTCAACAATTAATTTCATATTCCACTGTTGCACAACTCATGAGTTTGGAATGCACCTTTAAAATTGGTATTTATGCTATTTGTATCACAGAGGAGACAAATGATGGACTAACCTGATGAACACAAATTCAACTTGTTCTTCACCAAAACCAGGACAAGGAGACAAGGTGACAGTGAGTCTCCCATTCCTCTGTGGGAATAGTGTCTGGTGTTTCTGTGCTTGGCTGCCTGTCCTTTGGGTCTTTCTCTTCACAGATTTGTCCCCAGTTTCTGTCCGAGGCACCAACTTGAGTGAGAACTTGGCTTCCACAAATTCTACACAACTTCTTCAAATATGTTGCTGTTGAACTCTAGGTTGTTTAGCAAAGGCAATGACTTTAGTATTAGCAGCTTCTAATCTTGGTTTTTGTTACCTTACATTTAAGCCTGGGACAGAAGTGGTACCCAAAGGTGCAGGAAGGTTAGGCAGTGTGCAGGCAGCTTCCCTCTTTTTTCAGCTTTTCTTTCTGTCCTAATTCATCTTTTCTCTCTCTGTACTCAAGGCAGCAAGTGAAGGTATCATTTATTGGCTAATAAGTCGTCTGACAAGAGAGCCACTTTGTATCTAATTGTTCGGTTTATTTATGTATTATTGATGAGCTGGGACATGAACTCTTCTTCCCTTGGAGACTGCTTGATAAATCTCTTGACTAATCCTAAAACACTGAATTACCTGCTGGAGCACAATACGTGACATTGCTTTTGCTTTGTATTCCTAAAAGCCCTGTATATACATTTCAATGTCTGTGTTTAACAGTAAGAAAGAAAATAGGATACATAATTCAGATTGTTCTTTAAGCTGAAATTTAAAAAGATAAAAAGCATATTTCTCAAATCTCTTCCTGATTCTGGAGTCTTATTCAATGCACAGTGCTTAAAAGTATTTTGAACTGTATGAACTGAGCACCAAATTATGATCTCACTTTCTATTCCATGGTTTCAGTTGTGACCAATGGAGCTTGAGGATAGGAATGGATATTCTATCTCTGAATTGGATGTTAGTTTAAAGCAGACACCATGCTTCAAACAGCAGCATCCAGCCCTAAAGACCATGAAGTTCTCCCTTCTCTCTTTTTTTTTGCGGGGGGAGTACCAGGGATCAAACTCAGGACCTTGCGCTTGTGAGGCAGGCAGCACCCCTTCTCTTTTACAATGACTTTTCTGATTAGCAAAACCATGTGTACTTTAAGTGTCCTATCTGCCCTGTTTCTCCATCAGAACATTTAAGTGACAATCCTTAAGTCTTATGTTGAAACAGGAGTAGTGAGGATTTTTTTTTAATTTATTGAGTTTACTGGTACATTTAGATATACATTATGATCACATTCATCATTGGGAATTTGTACTTGTACATGATATCTCTTGGTTCTTATTGTTTTCCCATTATCCTGCCCTCCCTTCAACTTCCCCACCCCTCCTTATTTACATAAGCTTTGTTTCCATTTTTTCCTTCTTTTTTCATTTATTCCCCCCTCCCCAGTTCCCCTTCCCCTTTGAACATTTTCTTCCTATTTCACAATATCTATTATGCATTTTGGTTCTCATTTACAATTTCAGTTTTTCACACCAGAGAAACAGTTTGGTATTTACACATGTGTGTCCTATTCATTTACGAATATGGCCTCAAGGTGCATCCATTTAGCTATAAATGTCTCTAGTTTATCGTTCTTTATGGCTGAGCAGTACTCCATTTTATAAAAAAAAACCACAACACCCCATCTTCATTATCCAATCACCAATTGATGGGCGTTTGGGTTGTTTCCAAGATTTAGCGATTACAAACTGTGCTGCTATAAACATGGCTGTGCATGTATCTCTGTGGTATGATGATTTTTTAATTCTTTTTGAAGAATTTCCACAGTGGTTGTACCAGCCCAAACTCCCACCAACAGTGGAGTAGTGTTCCTTTTTTCCTACACCCACACCAGCATTTATTATTGGTTGATTTCATGATAGCAGCCATTCCTTCTGGAGTGAAGTGGAATCTCAGCATTGTTTTTATTTGCATCTCTCAAATGACCAGTAATGTTGAACATTTTTTGATGTATTTATTTGCTATTTCTAATTCTTTGTGTGAGAAATGTCTGTGCATTTCAGATGCCCATTTTCGGATTGGGTCTTTAAATTTGGGAGGTCTGATCTTTTTAAGTTCTTTATAGATTCGAGATAGTAGACCTTTGTCTGAGGAAGAACAGGTGAAGATTTTTTTCCCACATTGTGGGTTGTCTCTTCACACTGCTGGTGGTTTCTCTTGCTGTGCAGAAGCCTTTTAATAAGAAGAGATCCCACTTGTTAATAGTTTGTGCTAGTTCACGGGCAACTGAGGTTTTGTTCATGAAATCTTTTCCTACACCGATATCTTCAAGGGTCCTACCTGACCTCTGTTCCAACTGGTTCAGAGTTTCTCTTTTAATATTTAGATCTTTAATCCATTTTGATTTTAGTTTAGTGCATGGTGAGAGATACAGGTCTAGTTTTAATCTTTGGCAAGTTGAAGCTCAATTTTTCCAGCACCATTTATTAAAGAGGCTATCTTTCCTCCAGTGAGGGTGTTTGCCTCCTTTATCAAAAATGAGATGGCTGAGTGTGTCTGGAATTGTTTCTGCATCTTCTAACCTGTTCCACTTGTCCTCAAGTCTGTTTCTTTGCCAGTACCATGCTGTTTTCATCACAGTAGCTTTGAAGTATAGTTGCATGCTGGGGATTGTGATACCCCCTGCCATGCCTCTGTTACCTAGAATTGCTTTTGCTATTCTGGGTCTCTTCTTGTTCCAAATGAATCTTTGGATTATTTTCTCAAGGTCCATGAAATATGCTGCTGGGATCTCAATCAGAATATCATTAAATCTATATAGCAGTTTTGGAAGTATGGCCATTTTCACTATATTAATCCTTCCTACCCAGGAGCAGGGGATGTCTGTCCATTTTCTGATATCATCTTCAATCTCTCTTTTCAGAGTGCCATAGTTTTCAGAGAAGAAGTCTTTGATTTCTTTCGTTAGGTTGATTCCTAGGTATTTCAGTTTTTTGGATGCTATTGTGAAAGGAATTATTTGCCCTATTCCTGTCTCAGCGAGTCTGTCATTGGTGTAGAGGAAAGCTATTGATTTTTGTGTGTTGACCTTGTAACCAGCTATTTGACTGAATTTGTTTATTAAATCTAGAAGACTTTTGGTGGAGTTCTTGGGGTCTTCTATATAGAGTATCATGTCATCTGCAAATAATGACAATTTGACTTCTTCATTTCCTATCTTTATTCCTTTTATTTCTTTCTCTTGTCTAATTGCCATGGCTAATGTTTCCAGAACTATATTGAACAAGAGTGGTGATATTGGACATCCTTGTCTTGTTCCTGATTTTAGTGTGAAGGATTTCAGTTTTTGACCATTTAGTATGATATTGGCTGTTGATTTTTCATAGACGGCTTCTATCAGTTTGAGGTAGAGACCATCTATTCCAATTTTTTGTAGGGTTTTTATCATAAGTGCATGTTGGATTTTGTCAAATGTTTTTTCTGCATCTGTGGAGATAATCATATGGTTTTTGTTCTTGGCTCTATTGATATAGTGTATTACATTGATTGATTTTCATATATTGAACAATCCCTGCATCCCTGGGATGAATCCCACTTGATCAGGGTGTATGATCTTCTTGATGATCTTCTGCATTCTGTTTGCCAGTATCTTATTAAGGATTTTTGCATCTATTTTCATTGGTGAGATTGGCCTGTAGTTCTCCTTTTCAGTTGGGTCTTTCTCTGCTTTGGGGATCAAAGTGATGCTTGCTTCCAGGAATGAATTTGGGAGTATTGCTTCCCTTTCAATTTCATTGAAGAGTTTAAACAGTAGTGGCAGCAGTTCCTCTCTAAATGTCTTGTAGAATTCAGCAGTGAAGCCATCAGGGCCCAGGCTTTACTTAGTTGATAAGTTTTTAATTACATTTTCAATTTCATTGGTTGATATTGGATTGTTCAGAGTTTTTAGGTCTTCTTTGTTCAAGTTTGGTAATTCATATGTATCTAGGAATCTGTCCATTTCTTCTGTGTTGTCCATCTTATTGGCATATAGGTTCTGGAAGTAGGTATTGATGATCCTCTGGATTTCTGCTGGGTCTGTTGTAGTTTCACCCTTTTCATTCCTAATTGCATGGATTTGGGCCTTTTCTTTCCTTTTTCTGTCAAGGTTGGCTAAGGGTTTGTCAATTTTGTTGATTCTTTCAAAGAACCAACTCTTGGCTTCATTGATTTTTTGTATCATTCTCTTAGTCTCCATTGCATTGATTTCTCCTCTGATCTTTATAATTTCCTCCCTTGTATGAGCTTTGGGGTTGTCCTGCTCTTCTTTTTCTAGAAGCTTGAGGTTCAGCATCAGGTTGTTTAATTGGGCTCATTCTGTTTTCCTAATATGCATATTCACTGCTATGAGTTTCCCTTGTAAGACTGCTTTCATTGTGTCCCATAGATTCCAATATGTTGTATCGTCATTGTCATTTAATTGAAGGAACTGTCTGATTTCTTCTTTAATTTCCTCTGTGACCCATTGGTTATTCAGAAATGTGTTGTTCAATTTCCACATGTTTATGAAATTTTTTGAGTTTCTTTTGCTTTGGATCTCCAATTTCATCCCACTATGGTCTGATAATATTCAGGGGATAACTTCAGTTCCTTTGCACTTACTTAAACATGTTCCATGTGTGAGTATGTGGTCTATTTTGGAGAATGACCCATGTGAAGCTGAGAAGAATGTGTATTCTGATTTTGTGGGGTGGAAGACTCTGTAAACATCTGTTAAGTCCATTTGTTCAATAGTTCGATTGAGTTCTCGTATTTCTTTACTTATTTTTAGTCTAGTTGATCTATCTATTTGTGACAATGGGATATTGACTTCCCCCACTACAATTGTATAAGTGCATATATGACTTTTCATGTCTGTTAGTATTTGTTTTATATAGTTGGGTGCACTAGTGTTTGGGGCATAGATATTTATGATTGTCATCCCTTCCTCTTGGATTGTTCCCTTTACAAGGATGTAGTGTCCTTCTTCATCTCTCTTAATCAGTGTTGGTTTGAAATCTACTTGATCTGCAAAGAGGATAGCTACTCTTGCTTTTTTTCGGGTTCCTGTCTCATGGAGTATTGTTTTCCACCCTTTAACTTTCAGTCTATGAGTTTCCTTTTGAATTAAGTGTGTTTCTTGTATGCAGCATATTGTTGGCTTTTGCTTCTTGACCCATTCTGCCAGTCTATTTCTTTTGATTGGTGAATTGAGACCATTAACATTGATGGTTATAACTGAAACATATTGAGTTGTCATTGCCATGACTTTTTCTTTTGTTGGGTTCTCCCCCTTTCCATTTAATTTCTTGTCATGCCAGATGGGTTCATTCTGCTTTGCTTCCTGGGGTTGTGATCCTCAATGTCTGTTCCTAGGCTATTGTGTAAAATTCTTTGGAGTGCTGGTTTGGTATTCATGAAGTTCCTAAGGTGCTCTTTGTCATGAAAGTATCTTATTTCTCCATCCATTTTGAAAGATAGTTTTGCAGGGTACATCAATCTGGGTTGGAGGCTGGTTTCTTTTAGGGCTTGGAATATGTCACTCCAAGCTCTTCTTGCCTTGATGGTTTGTGTTGAGAAGTCTGCTGTGATTCTGATGGGCTTTCCTTTGTATGTGATTTGTTTTTTTTCTCTAACTGCTTGTAGAACTTTGTTCTTCTGTTGTGTTTCTGGAATCTTAACAATTATATGCCTATGTGTAGATTTTTTTTGATCAAGGCTATTTGGAGTCCTATATGCCTCACTTATCTGTATGTCAAGCTCTTTTCCCCTGCTTGGGAGGTTTTCTGCCATTATTTCTGTGAAGATATTTTTTTATGTCATCTACACTCTCTCCTCTTTCTTCATTGACTCCAATCAGTCTTATGTTATTCTTCTTTGCATCATCTAGCAACTGCTGGATTGATTTCTCATGTTCCCTTATAATTTTGAAACAATTTTTCTTTTCCTGGTTACTAATTGCAGTCTTATCTTCTATATCTGAAATTCTGTCCTCACATTGGCTCATTCTGCTGCATATACTTTCAATGGAGTTTTTCATGTCCTGGAAATCTATTTGCATCTGTTTTATGGATTCCATTTGTTTCCTATGTTGGGATTCCATCATTTTCCTGAGCTCCTCTCTAGATTTATCAATTATGTCTTGCACTAGGGGCACAATTTCTCCTGTTATCTGAGAAATTATTTCTGATTTCATTTTTTCTAGATCCTCTTTTGTTGCCAGTTCAGTGGGTCCAGGTGGTTGAGTATCAGAGTGTTCCATCTCATTTCCCTTTGGGGTTGCTGTAGGTGATCTGGAAGTCTGGTTTTGAGACTTATTTACGTGTTTTCTCATTTCAACTGGCGGGGGAGGCGGGGCTGTTGGCGCCTGCACAGATTACCTCCTCTGATCTGGGAGAGGTGGGACAGGGGCCAGGAGCAGCGGTAGGGATGGTGACCCAAAAGCCCTTTCCTGTGGGCTGGGAGCAGTGGGATGGTGGCTCAGAAGCCCCTCCCTCTGGGCCGGGAGCGGTGGGAGCAGCAGGAGGGATGGTGACCGGAAAGCCCCTTCCTCTGGACCAGGAGCAGTGGGACAACAGCTCAGAAGCACCTACCTCTGGGCCAGGAGCAGTAGGACTCAGTACCTTGGTCTGGTGGTCTGCTGTCCTCTACGTCTTTGTAGCGTGGAACCAGGTGGCTGCCTGTCTGCAGTGGGGTGATTCGGCATCTTCTGCATGACTTGGGACCTCGGTAGGGTGTGCACAGACCTACCTGTCTGCAGAGGGCTGATTTGGTGTGTTCTGCGTGGCTATTGGTTGATTTCTTGATAGCAGCCATTCTTTCTGGAGTGAGGTGGAATCTCAACGTTGTTTTCATCTGCATTTCTTGAATGATCAGTGATGTTGAACATTTTTTCATATGTTTATTTGCTGCTTCTACTTCTTCATCTGAGAAATGTCTGTTCATTTCAGATGTCCATTTTTGATTGGGTCTTTGAATTTGGGAGGGCTGATTTTTTTTTTAAGTTCTTTATAGATTCTAGCTAGCAGACCTTTGTCTGAGGAAAAGCTGGTAAAAATTTTTTCCCACATTGTGGGTTGTCTCTTAGCTCTGTTGGTGGTTTCTCTTACAGTGCAGAAGCTTTTTAATGAGATGAGATCCCAGTTGTGGACTCCCTGTGCTAGTTCCTGTGTGACTGAGGATTTGTTCATAAAGTCTTTTCCTACGTCATTGTCTTCAAGAGTTCTACCTAACCTCTATTCCAGGTGGTTCAGCGTTTCTGTTTTAATATTTAGATCTTTGATCCATTTTGATTTTAGTTTAGTGCATGGTGAGAGATATAGGTCTAGTTTTAATCTTTGGCAAGTTGAAACCCAGTCTTTCCAGCACCATTTATTAAAGGGGCTATCTTTCCTCCAGGAGGGTGTTTGGCTCCTTTGTTGAAGATGAGGAGGCTTGAGTTTGTCTGGAGTTGTTTCTGCATCTTCTAATCTGTTCCACTGGTCCTAGTGAGGATTTTTAAATGAGTTTAGTGAAGTGCACCTAGACAAGTATGCACCACTTATTATAAAGATTCACATTTGAACAACAATCAAAGAACCCGAATTGTAGATCAACAGTGAGGATTTTTTGTGTGTGTTTCTCACAAGTTTAGTACTACTGATGAATCGTTACAGGGTTCATTATATTCTCACAAGATGAAGAAGTGGAGGTTTTAAAACTGGAAGGGTTCCTTGCAAACTTGTAACATATTGTGCCTGGTAAAGCCCAAAGAGTACAGAGACATTTTACAAGACAGTAGGGGACACCATTCCTCAATCCACATGAAACCATCAAGAAGAGATCCCTGTCTAGCTATCTGATTTCTTCCCACAGAATGAGACACATGTCAAAAACTTGTCATAGATATTTTCAGCTATTTTAAAAAGTTTTTGTTAGGCACACATAAAAAGTTTACTGCCTTTCCCATTTTTCGGTGTACAATTCTATAGTGTGAAGTACGTTCACACTTCTGTGCAACCAATGATCAACTCTTGCTCCCCCTTGCAACATCAAAATTATACCCATCAAATAGTAACTCCCTATTCCCTCTCTGTCAACTCCTGCTAATGGTCATACTCCTTTTAGTCTCTACAAATTTGATTCCACTCTATATGGAATCACTTAGTGTTTGGCCTTTTTGTGAATGGCTTCTTTTACTTAATATAAATCCACTAGGTTCATCCAAGTGTTGTAGCATGTGTCAGAATTTTCTTTCCTTTTAAGTCTAAATAACATTCCCTTGTAAATATATACCACAATTTGTGTGTTCATTTGTCTACCAGAAACACCTAGGTTGCTTCCACCTTTTGGTCGTAGTACATAATGCTACTATGACTATTGGTATGTTTGTGTACATATTGTAGACCCTACTTTCATTTATTTTGGATATGCACTCAAAGGTACAGTTGCTGAATTATATGCAAATTCCATTTTTAATTTATTGAGGAACTTTGACACTGTTTTCCATAGCACTTAACATTTTGTATTCCCACCAACAGTGCCCAAAGGTTCCAGTCTTGCCACATACTCACAAACACTTGTTAGTTATTTTTAAAATTTTATTTAATGATAGCCATGCTAATGAGCATGAAATGGCATTTCATTGTGGTTTTGATTTGTATTTTCCTACTGATTAGTGATGCTCAACTTCATTTTATATGCTTTTAGCCCTTTATATATCTTTGTTGGAGAAATATATATTAAGTCCTGTGCCCATTTTAAAATCAGGATGATTGTTATGTGTTGTTGAGTTTGGGGAGTTTTTATATACACCCTGGATATTAACATTTTACCAGATATGTGATTTACCAGTACGTTTTCCCATTCTGTTCACTGTGTCCTCTAAAGCATGGAAGTGTAGTTCAATTTATTTTTCTTTTGTTGCCTATGTTTTTGGTGTCATACCCAAGAAATTATGGCCAAATCCAATGTAATGAATACTTTTCTCTGTCATGATGGATTTTTTTGGCATTAATTTTGATTTTTTAAAAAATATTCCGTTAAGATATCATTTATTTTTGCCCACTCAGTTCTTCAGCACTCAAGCTTTTCTCCTAAGGAAAATTCATCTCATTACCAATGGCTATGAATTTCAGAGACACATGTAGAATGAGCTGAGTCATTGATTTGCAATAAAAGGAGCTCTTCCATGGGCCAAACTGTTTTCATCTACATTTTCCAAATTCAAGTGTAGAATTTCTGAAATATATTCACTACATCTGATCTTAAACATAGTATTGAGCTTATTCAGTGTTTTTAAAACATAAAACCTTTATAGAGAAAAAGGAAGGTCATTATTTTCCTAGAGAATAAACTCAAAAACATATCCTGGAACAAGAAGAAAGACACAGACAGAAATGTCATTAAAATGGGTTTGACATTCCAAAGTGGATGACTTAACTATTTCTACTCATTTGGCATTTATTTATATGAAGTTATAGATTTCAGTGATCACTTTTAAACATCCTAGATGCGTGTAGGTTTGGTAGTATCATGGTTTCACTTTCTCATAGGAAGAATTTCAGGCTCAGAAAGTCTGTCTGCTCATTCAAAGTTCCTTGGTAGTTAAGAGACAAAAAAGTGAATTTCCCCTAGAGGTTTAACTGGGTGCCTGTGATTCTCAAAGTGTGGTCCCTGGTCCAGCAACATCAGCCACTGAGAGCTTATTAAAGGTACAGATTTTAGCCCCCATTCCTGACTTAACTCCAACAGGTAAAAGTGATCTGATCATCTGGGTTTGAACAAGCCCCCAGGAAACCCTGCTGCACGTCATGTGTGAGAACTCTACACAATGGGCTGTTTCTAGGAAATGGACTAGACAGGAGCCCCACAGTCCCTGCTCTCAGTGAGTTTCCAAGCTAATGGTTAGAGTGAGACATGTGCACAAATGTTTCAGTAGAAGATTATAGCAATGTCAGAGAAATACTGAAAAGCCTTTTCTGATTTAGAGGAGGGATAAAATGACCCTGGTTTGACTATTATAGAAAGGTGCAGAAAAATGGTGCAATCTAGATAGTTGGAGATAAAATAAGACATTCTGGCCAGAGGAACCACAGAGATGGATGCTGAGAAGAGGCCAGGGGGAGTCTTCAGAGGGCACAGGAAGCAGCTTGGTTTGGCAGTGGTTCTGGCTTCATTGAACAGAGAACAGATGGTAGAAAGCTTTGGATATCAGAATAAGAAAAATTTATTTTATTCAATTGGCAATGAGAAGTCAGAGCATATTTTTGAGCCGGGGAGAACCATGATTAAAGCTGCAACTTAAGGAAATTAGCCTCCAAGTTATATTGTATGCACTGTATTAAGAGAAGCTGTGTAGGACGATGGAGTGATTGGGGTATGTATGCAAATGATTAAAGTATGTTATGTGCATGTATGAAACTATCAAAAGGAAATCCACTAATCTATATAACCAGTATGGACTGAGGAAAAAAGATGTGAAACAAAGAGAAGCTGAGAGGCTTTGGAGGTGTAGTTCTGAGATATGGTGTGTGCATAGCATGTGCAAGGCCTTGAATTCAATTTGTAGCACCTTCTAAAAAGAGAGAGAGAAGGAAGGAGATGGAAAATAGATGGTAATGGCAACAGTCCTGACAAGTGGTAGGAAGGGCATAGATAGGGAATAAAGAAGTGAGAGTGGATATTTAAGAGCTATAATCCACAGGCTTGGTGTGCAAAGGAAAGAGAACATACTCAGATGATGAGCTTCAGGGACTAAAGAGTGTGAGCTGTGAATTGAATAAAAGCAGAACCATTTTAAGGGGGAGAGGAATTGAGCCTTGGACACAGTCAAGTTGGGGCTCTGACAGGTGTCTTCGATGTAGATATCTAGTAAGAGGTTAAAATGAAAATACGGAGTCTGGAGAAGAGATTATTTCTGCAAAAGTATTTGAGAGGCATTTCTGTAGAAGGGAGTTCATTCCTGAATAGAGGATGTGATAAGTTCTATTACCATTGATACAAACTTATCCTGATGTGTAATAGAACACCAGAAACTTCCCCTGTCTAACTGTAATGTAGTTGGCTGTTGATCCACTTTGCCCCATGGATCTCTTCCCATATTTTCCTAGCCTCTGATAATGACTGTTGCCATCTCAGCTTCCTGAGATTTAGATTCCACATGTATGTGAAGCCATGTGGTGTTTGTCCTTCAATCCCTGCCTTATTTCAATTCATAAAATGCCCTCCAGTTTCATCTACATTTCCTTAAATTACAGGATCTATCTTTTTATGGCTGAATAGTACTCCATATATACCTTATTTTCCTTTTATCACTCATCAATAACATTCCATATATACCTTATTTTTTGTGGACATTTAGATTGTTTCCATTACTTAGCTATTGTGAATATTGCTGCAATAGACATTTGAGCACAAATGTCTCTTCAGGATACTGATATCATTTTCTTTGGGTGAGTACCCAGTGGTGGGACTGCTAGATGTTGTGGTAGTTATGTTATACTTGATTAAAAGAAACAGGGTGGACCGTAACAAAGAGTTTAAGAGTAGGCTCTCGACACATTCTAAATGGGCTTTTAGAAAGTTCATCTTCTAGTGCTAGACAGATCATTAGTAACAACTGCTGTCTGAAGATGCTTTGCCACTGGTGTGATCCTCTCCAGCTCCTACATTCAGAAATAGCTCATACAGTGGGGGATGAGGAAGGGCACTGGCTCTAGCACCTCCAGGCAGCTGGTCTCTCTTCCATCCCTAAACTTCTCAGGGGTTATTTTAACCCTCAGGACCAAAAGGCTATTGATGAAATAAGTCTATACAGGCTTTAAAAAAACAAGTTTATTGAGGTATCATGTTTTTACCATGAAAATCCCATGTTAAATGGAAAATTAAATGACTTTTTGTTCAATTTACTGTTATGCAACCATTCTCCACATCTAGTTTTGGAATGTTTTCATCATCCCAAAAAGCTTCTTCATATGTTTGGTCAAGCTTAGCGTGATAATAAACACATTTCTGAGAGCTTCCTGTGATCGGAGCTCTGTTCAAAGCAGTTTACATGTACTGACTCATTTAATTCTCGCAATGATCCATGTGATAGGCGATGTTATTTTCTCATTTTTCAGATAAAAAATAACTGAAGCTTTTGTCACACACATAGTATGAGGCAGAGCTAAGATTTTAATTCAAGGAAGCCAGTTTGAAGGTTAGCTCCAACATCAGCAGATCTTGGCCATCATGCTAAACAGTATGGTTTTTTACATATGCACTATTTGAGAAAGAGGACAAAAAAATCACCATAACTATCTATGTTCTCTCACTGTTTCACTTTACATTATCAATACAGAGTGAGAAGTACAGCTTTAGTGCTAGAATCTCCATATATTTACATATATTTCCCTTAAGTAGCTGATACTGGAGATATTCAAAAATTATGAATAATTTTATACAGGGCGGAATGAAGTTGGCAGTTATCTGGTTAACAAATTAGATCACTGAAACAAAAAGTCTATTTGGTAGTTTGAAATATCTGGTATGGCTGTCCACATTCATCAGATTAATAGGATAATTGCAATTCTCAACTCTGCTTTGTTCTGCATCAACATAGGCTGAAACACAAAAGGAATTTTTGTCCAAATGATATAAATTTAGTCACTTCCAAACATTTTTGGTCACTAACCTAGAAAGACTGTTGGAGATATTGGAAATGTTCCCAGAAATTCAGTTTAGTATAGAACAGCACAAGAAGTATAATTGTAGTATTACTGCTTTCTGAAAGCAATGACTGACATTTTAATCCATGTAAAATCCTGTATCTACTTACAGACATTTCTGGAAAGATATCATGTCAAATGAGCAGAGCATTAAATAAGCATATCATTTTCCATAACCCTTCCTTAATATTAATTTAAGAAAAATCCAATTAATGCTAAGTGTGGTAGAAGCTACACATGGAAATTTAGACCACAGGCTTTATTTTTAGCAACTGCACCTTTTGGAAGTAGACATAGACAATACTGGCTGAAAAGAATCTTCTTATCATGAATTATGTCAACAAAAAAATTCTTAAAACCATTAGCATAACTTTTTCTGTATAGTACTACAGTGTTGCATGTTTTGTTACACATTTTTCATAAAACACAGAATAGTCAACACTTAAAATGAACCCTGATGTAAACTATGGACTTGGAATGAGAATGATGAATCAACATAGGCACAACCAATGTACTACTTGGTAGTAAATGCTAATAGTGGGGGCAATGCAGGGGGTGGAGATAGAAATATATGGGAAACTTATTCTGCTTGAGATTTTGCTGTGAACTTAAATTTTTCATAAAAATAAAGCTTACTAATTTAAAAAGCTAAATAATACACTATTTAAAATGAAATCTCAGTATATTTTAAAAACTAAGAATGTGTTTAAATACTTATAATCATTAAATAGTTTATATCCTCTAAGATTATTACAATACCCTGCATACAAATTACATTTCAATAAAAAATACTGACTAGTTTGAAAGATGGGCCCCAGCATTATAATATATGCCATTACAAGACTTGGGAGAGAAGTCAGACAACTTCCCAGATTTCTGATTTATGTAATATTTTTCTCCAAACACTTCTAACTTGCTGGTGTTGTCCTCTGCTTCCACACACACTGAAGTGGCCCTAGGATCTCCTTTCTCACTTACAGGGATCATCTCCTTGGTGAATTTCCTGGGTCACCTAGAATCCCCTAGCTCCCTGGAATCCTCAACCTCTCCTTATATTCCTGAGTCATCTCCCTATGTCCGCCCACCCTTGATGGGAAAAGCACACTCATTATGACATTAAATCACAACTGGAAGACAAATATACTCCCTAAAAAGTGTGAAATACATTCCAAATTGAGAATTTAAAATTGTGTTAGATTATTTTCTCTTTTAGAAGATAACTTGGTTTTAAACTCTTCTGTGGAAAAATTGAAGAGATAACTATATTGCTTTAAAAGTGTCTATTCTCCTAATGTGTATTATATATAAAATTTTGTATGTTTATATGTATATATAAATAATATATAATGCCTGTGTGATATCTAGTAAAACTATTGAGAAATAGTACGTACTATGAGTTGTATATAATTGGAAAAGGATTTCCTTTTTTAAATTTTTAACTGATACATAAAATTGTACATATTTATTTATAGTGTGCCATGAATTATTTCTATACATGTGTACATTATATAATGCTCTAATCATGGTAAACATATTTATTTCCCAAACTGGTCATTGTTTCTTTGTAGTTAAAATCCTTTCATCTTGAATATTAAAAATATACGGCACATCATCATTATCTGTAATCACCCTCCTGTGCAATAGCACATCAGAACTTCTTTATCATTGCTAGCTCTGACTTAGTGACTGTTAATCAGTCTTATTCTATCCAATCTCCTCAGCATCTGATAAGTATTCTTCTACCTTCAATTTAAATGTGATCAACGTTTTTAGATTTTACATGAGTAAGATCATGCAGTACTTATCTTTTTGTGCATGGCTTATTCCACTTGACATAATGACTTCCAATTCCATCCATATTTTGAAAGTGATTTCATCCTTTTTTATGGCTAGATAGTATCTCATTATGTATATATATCTCATTTTCTTTATCTGTTCATTGGTTGATGGAAACTTAGGTTAATTACATTTCTTGGCTATTGTTGATAGTGCTGCCATAAACATGGGGGCATAGATGCCTCTTCAACACACTGATATCATTTCCTTTCATATATATATATATATATATATATATATATATATATATATACACACACCCAGGAATGGAGTTACTGAATATAGTAGATTTAGTTTTTTGAGGAACCTCCATCTTATTTCCCATGATGAGTATACTAATTTATGTTTTCACTAACAGTGTGCAAGGGTTCCTTTTTTCCCTCATCATCGACAGCACTTGTTATCTTTTGTCTTTTTGATAATAGCCATTCCAACCACAGTGAGGTGGTATCTCATTGTGGTTTTATTTGCATTTCCCTGATGCTTAGTGATGTTGAGCACTTTTCCATGTGCCTGTTGGCAAGAATTGCCCGTTTTGAGCAGATGATATCATGTGGAAATATTCACTTATCCTAAGAACTGCTTGAAATACAGTAGTGAAATTCCGATTCCATTTATAAAACTAAAGCTGCCACCTACTCAGAATACTAATGGTTTTAATGAAGATGCAGTATCTTGCAAACAAATAATTAGTTTTGCACAGGTAAGAATAAATAGAATCCTAATGAACAAATTACTAATTTTTCTTAGAACTTTTATGTTCTAATGATGACAAGTGGTAGTTTTTATGTATAGTATGAAAATTTTATTTTGTTATTCTCTATTTACTCAGAATAATTATAAGTTCAAAGTTTGTGTAATACAGTGTGCCTTTATTTTAATTAGTGAAATTGTAAGCCTGAGATCATGAGGGCTTTTAAATTCTTCTTACAAACACCATGGATAATACACCTAGAATAATGTTTCAGGTCCTAGAGGAGTTTGGTAATTATATGGGAGGACTATTGCATTGAGTCTAAGTGATTTTTTTTAAAAAAGACCTATTTAAAAAAGACCTATCCTTCCTTACTTATGTGAATCCTTTCATGGTTGATCTCATCTCTCATCTCACAGTTTGTCATGAAAATAACCAAAACTATAATTCAGCCAAAGCCACAAGACCAGAATGTCTCAGCAGCAGCCTTGTTGGCATGAAGCTGGGTTATTCTTTGGGGCTGTCTTGCATAATGTAGGGTGCACAAGAGTGTCTTTGGTATCTATCCCCTAGATGCCAGAAATGCATATCAATCATGACAATCAAAATTACTTCCGGAGATTATCAAATCTCATGTATGCTCCCCTGCATGGCATAGAATCATCCTCAGTTGAGAACTACTTCCGCAAAACACAAAGTTTAAAGGTTTCACTGTATATCCATCAAAATATTATTAAATAAGCATGAGCAAAGCTCTGCCCAAGCAATTGGAAAAACGAAATCAAAACAAAACTTTGAATTTAAAAAGAACCACGAAAGTGCTGGTAACTATTTAAATAATGGACCGCTTAAACCCTATAGTTAATGCAGTTGGCATCACAGAAACCTTTCATTAAGTGAAACTCACACCTCAAAAAACATTGATGGGCGACATTGTTCTGGTGCTCCTAATGCAGAAAATATAAAGGGGAGTTTTGGAGAAAATAGCAGATGCATGGAACCTCACAAGATTTTCTAGAAATGCATGTTCACAATCTCTTTCCTTTTCAATAACCTGACAATGTGAAAATGCACAGTTTAAAAAAGTACAGTTTACAGCCGCCGGGGATTTAGCTCAGTGGTTCCGCCGCCTGCTGCGCAAGCGCAAGGATCCGAGTTCAATACCGGGTACCAAAAAAAAAAAAAAAAAAAAAAAAAAAAAAGTACAGTTTACAGTCTATTTTACACAAAGGTTGGAAAGTACCAGATTTGAGAGACCGTATTAGCTTGAAACCACTCATAGAAATGAACTGTTAGGAACACAGATTCATTGCCTGAAAATGGAAGGCAGTGGCGTATTGCACAATATGGATTTTAAATATTAGATGTGGGATATTTCTTGTCATGTGTCCAAAGAGCTTTGTTGTATAAATTATGTAGAAGGAGGAATAGGCACTCTAATATAACTTTGAAGAAAAGTTATATTAGCTCTGAAGAAAAGGCAACATTGTTCTCTTTTTAAAATCATCCATTTTAAATAATTTAATCTGTTCTAATGTTTAGTTTCCATCCTATTCTTACTTCAATATGTGTTTAAATTACTTGTTCAAATTTAATGTCTCAAGTAGCTTTGAAGGATTTCTTGGAGACAAGACTCATTAGATATATTTAAAATATGTACGTTCTGCTCAGAACTATTAGGAAAACATTTCAAGCAAAAAGATTTTTCAAACCACTTAATCTAACACTAATTTACTTAATGGTTATAAAAATATACCAGACTCTTTCATAGCAAATATGAAATGTGCAAAAAAATATTTATAATGCATTGTTTCTTACAGAAGGTAAATAATAGAATACAAAGTAATAGAGATGACCCAATTTCTTTGATGTGAGCAGTACAAGGAACCCAGATAACTAAAGCAGGTTAGGTTTCTAGCTAGATTATGCAATTATTGAATTAGAACAAAAGTTGTTACACAGTTCAATAAAATGGAATTGTGATTCTTACCTTATGGATACCTTAATGCATAAAATTAATAAGCTATGGAAAATAAAGTGCTACAAAAGGCCTGTATCATACTACTATATTGAAATATAACCTTGCACTTTTTGACTCAAACTGTCTGATAGCTTAATTAACATTAAATTCATTTGATATAATTTTAGTGGATGTGATATATTGTAGTTTGCTATCAGCTATACTTTCTCTGTGAATTAAGGGAAGAGGTAAATAGTGATTTGTGTTTTCAGACAACTACTGTAGTTTTGTGTAGTTTTTAATACTTGTTAAAATAGTTGTTCCCCAACATACACATTAGCCAATAAGAACTTGTAGAAGAAAAATATTTCTACACATACAGTACATAAATATGTACATATTAAAAAGATAAATATATGCATATCCTTATATGGACACATATGTACATGATGATCTACAAATATATCACTTGTTTAGTGATATTGCTATTTTTGTTTGTCTCTTCTGTTACTTTTCTCCTATCACTTCATATTTAAGGTGTGACTGCATTTATATACGGAGAGATAAAATGCATAGCTACCTATCATTTTATATATTAAAGACTTTCTCACAGGTAAGTCTAGGGCATGCTGAGTTAGATTTTTTTCCACTATGTTCCCCTATTGGTCTTTCCAGTTATTGATGGAAACAGTAAAATAAACTTGCTATGAGGGGGAAGTACCATAGCTTCCAGAATTTAGCACAGCAGGTATAGCTATAGAGCTTTATAATTTGTGAATGCCTTGAATCTGGCATAACTGCACAAAATATATGTGGTGTAATTGTAATATACAGGGAATTTTAAATTTTTTAAAATTTATTACAGTAAAAGACACATTGCCATTAATCCTCCTCCCCATTTCAAATACACTTATCTATCATTTGTGGCACTTTTTGAAGCATTTCTGGAAGTGTTTTTTCTTGAGTGTCTCGAGGAGGTGTCATCAAAAGTGCAGTGAGTGCTGCTGCTGAGTGTCCTGCAATGGAAAGGCAGGCTTGTAAAACACTTCATTCACCTTATTCACTTCTCTGGCACCATGTGAGTGCTCACTCTTCCCCAAAGCCAAAATGACCATGAAAGGTAAACATTTTGAGTTTATTCAGAACATTGGTATAGCCATGACACTGCAGTTGATGTGGATTTCCACAACTGCTTCAGAAAGTGGCAAAAATGATGGGCTACGTCGCTTGCCTTGCAAGTGCAAGGACCGGAGTTCGATCCCTTGTACCAAAAAAACAAAAACAAACAAAAAGTGATGGGCTAAGTGTGTTTGAAGTGAGGGAGAGTATTTCGGGAAGAATTAGAGGCAGTGTGTAATTTACCATAATAATTTTTTAATTTAAACATTCAGTGTATTTTTCAAGCATACCTTATAATTTTTACTCTCATTCCCAAGGAATGTAACTTTCAGTCTGCAAGGAAATGTCAGGATTATACTCCTGTCTGGATCTTTGTATTTTAAATGCTACATTGTGGTGTCTCTGCTCGCTTCTGCCCTGTTTTACCATACACACAAATGGACAGGCCAAAAAAAAAAGCTGCTCTCTGTCCATCATTGCAGTTAGCTAGTCATTTGCATACTAGTAGAGAGTCAGTGCAGAGTGTTCATAAGCACCTTGAAGTTGGTGTGAAAAACAAACCACCTTAATTTGGAACATCCTGGGTACAATCTGCTCACTGGATCAAACCACCAGACTCAAGGACGTCAGGAACTTGACTGCCCTGTATCATGAAACTTTTAGTTATTATCTAAGTTCTCATGAAAGTAACTTCCTTTCGAAGAACTCAAACCAGAGGGACTGACAAGCATTTGGACCTTGCAGAACAGAAAGAAATAAAAATGTGACATGTGATCTGGTATATGAAACTTTTGTCTCATTCCTCCAGAGGATCTGTTGTTTTCATGGGCAGAATTCTTTTAGAAATGAAAATATGAGCAATGTATGTTGCTGTAGAATAAGGGAAGGGTACAATGTCTGAAATACTTTCAGTTTTCCCACTATTACACTGAATTTTAACCATTCATTTAATGTCATTGGGTATATAGAGTGTAGGCTCAGTGCTGGAATTATAAAGATAAGTAGAACAGTGCCTGCTCTCACAACACCCACAGTCCACTATAGGAAAGAGGCCATGATATGAGGACAGCAGAGTAAGACACAGGCTGGTAAACACAAGAAAACTTACATAGATTCAAAGAAGGGACACACTGACAAACTCCGTGGTGCCAGGAAAAGCTGACCTGGTGGGAAGATTCCCCTTGGTTGGGAAAGTTCAAGTTTATGCCTGTTGTTCAATCATAATTAATAATAGTCCCTCCTTTCACACACTGAAGTGTTACACATTGGATGATAATATGACCATCTTACTATTGGGAATTAAGTTGAGAAAGAACAAGAAGCCAGGGGTAGAGAAGTATTCTAGGAAGAGGAGATGACGGGAAGCCATAGGAGCAAGCAAGGATGGAATCTGTAGCAAGATGAGAAAGTAAAATTGCACATGCAGACAAGAATGATGTTAAAAATGTTTTAGTACTTGTTTCCTTTCTATTAGTTTATGCTAGTGATATGTAATGGTTACATTCATTTTGGGGAATGGGTACATACATTGTACATATAACATCTTGATCTGTTTTACTTTCCCTCTCCTCCTAGGGCTGTTTCCTTTTGGGGAAAGGATGGGAGTATTGCCTGCTTCACAAGGTTGTTGTGAGGATTAAAAAGGTGGTGTGTGTGTGTGTGTGTGTGTGTGTGTGTGTGTGCACCTTGCATATAATAAGTAGGCACAAAATGAACACTGGTTGAATGAATGTGCTTTGTTATCATTCAATTTTAATGTATCAGCAAGACCACATTAGGTGACTCACGTCTGTTAGCAACATCTGGTAATATTTTTTCTCCTATTTTTTTTAGCAAAAAAGCCTTCATAGGATCCCACTTTGGAAACCAAGGCAAAGGAAATCAAGCATCCCTCACTATGTAGAATACATAAGGCTTTGAGCAGAAGCAAGGGAGTGAAAACAGGCAACAGGACTTCCAGTTTCAGCTCCAACATGTTTCAGGCAATATATCGTGTACTAAAAGGGACAGTGTCAAAGGAGAGGAGGAAGCCTAAAAATCATATGGGAGTAGGAGAATGAGTGATCTAGGAAAGCAGTTACAACTTCTATAAAAAAGAAACAATTTTCAAAAACCTTTTGAACCAAAACACTAAAATATATGTAGTACATAGTCTGAGGAAGGCTCATCATATACATGAAGCTTTAAGTGAATGCATGGAAAATGATGTCACCCTTTTTGTTAGACTGTAAATGAGTCATCAGGGACACTCACATCAGATCATGGATTAAATATCAAAGGAGACTAGGCAAACAAGGATGTAACCATATAGTATCTGAAAATTGTAAAGAAGAAATTCAATATTATGCCCCTTTGGATATAACAAATGGGTTGAATGACTCCTTAAATTCCTAAAATGAAATATGCTGGCAGAGCTTGGCTTCCTTTCCCAATGGACAAATCCATACTCAAACTAAATGACTTGAAGGACTTTTTTTACTCTGAAATTCCTTAAAATACCATCATGTTTTCATATAGAAAACAGACATTCTGGAATCTGAACAAATTAATGTCAAAGATGATCTCTAAAAGGGAATGGAGTGCCTCAGATCTGAACCTCTTGAATTTCTAATTGGTCAGCTTCACTCTGACTATACCATAATACATTTTGACACCTACTTTACCATTAGGAAATTTTAATTACCAAAAGTCTATTCCTGTAACAGAATTGATATACTTAATAACAGTGCTATTTGTCTGAGTAATAGGAAAGTGAGAATATCCATCTTAATAACCCTATATCTTCCTATGTGTATTTTTATTTGCTATTACAACTTTTAATCTTAAAATTATTCAGTAATTATTCTTAGTCTTAATTAAAAGTTATATAAATATATCTATGATATTCTTTTTTCTATATGTCATTCAATTTCCATATTCTTTGTAGTGTCCTGAACTTCTAGTCTTACATTTTCCTTATTTTGAGGTTTCCAGAACTGAGCATACTCTTCCAAACTAAATGTGTCAAAAAATATTCTCACCTTTTTCTCTATATGTCAGATACTGAAAAATGTTCACTGTGCTTAAAAAGGAATACCAGCAATAAAACAGCCAACCATCCCAAAGTAATTACTTTCATACATTTCATTCCACATCTATGTAGGATTTAGGTACTGTGGTAAATGAGGTGAGAACTGATATGATATGGAAATAAGTGAGTTTGAGCAAGGATTGCCAGAAAGTTTGATGTACTTCTCAGATTGATCCTTTCATAGATGGATTTTTAAAAATTTTGTCTAAAACGAGGCAAGTCAAAGGGATGTTCGGAGCCAAACATTTGGAACTGTGCTCAGCTTAAACTACTCAGTATAGTTTTACAGCTTTAACCTTTTAGAATTTCAGAAACTACATGGGAATTCATTTTAAAAACAATAAACCTTATGTGGAATTAGAAATCTTTGCTCTAGATTTTCTGGTATCAGAAACTTCTGTAATGTCTTCTAGTAAAAAACAGTGAGTATATTATGAATATTTTGATTCAGTTAAACTGATTCCACTGAAGCTACCAGAATGGTTTTATAGTAAAATTGTCATTTACATATTGTTTTCATTGTAAACAATACATAATGAAAGTAGATTGCTTGATGTTGAAAGCCTGACTTGAAGTTTTCTAGAAACTTGTAGTTTTTTCTTTCAAATGGAGTAAAGCTTTCATGATAATAGGAAGATTTTGTTAGATCTTATTTATTCTACTTATTATTTCATAAGTTTGTTTCTATCTTTTATAGAAATTTAAAATAGAACCATAACCCTTAGAAACAATATAATGAAAGCAGAACATTAGTGGCATAGATCGGCATAGCATCACAGTTAAGAGGACAGCACTTACCAACTGGTACAACTGGGCAGGCACCATCCTAGTTCAAGTTGCCCAGAAAGCAGACCCTACAGTGTTAACTCATGGGAGTTAGCTCATTTGTTAACACTGGGAGTTCAGGTCTAGGGAAACAAAGTGAGGGAGAAGGAAACAAGGCCACTAAACAGGGAGAAGAAAATGTATAGTGCACACTTCTAAGTGGCCAAGCTCCGCAACAAATCATCACTGGTTGTTGGAGGAGGAGGGCCATCTCTGGGTAGAACAGAGGAGGTGACATGAGTCAGTCCTCTCCATTTGCAACAAGCTACTAAACTTTTTTTAAAGGTTATTTTAGTACAATGTTTGCAGTACATTATGATTACATTCATCGTGGAGAGTTAATGCTTATATATAACACATCTTAATTCTTTCTACCTCTCCTTCACCTCTCATCTCCCCAGTTGGTGCCATCTCATAGTCCTCTTCCTGTTTGTAAAACATGTATCTCCCTGTTTCCTATTACCTGTCTTTTATTTTGCTCCTTATTTGTGCTTTCGGTTTCTCATATAAAAGAAAACATATTATATTAATCTTATGTTTCTAGTTTATTTCACTTAACATTATGGTTTCAAGGTGCACTCGTTTTCTGACAAATGACTCAAATTTATCCCTTATCATAGAGTAGTCCACTGTGTGTAAATGCATGCCGTATATTCTTTATCATTCATCTGTTGATGGACATATAGGCCACTTCCAAGATTTAACTGTTATGAGTTGTGCTGCTATAAATATGGATATGTTTGTATCACAATAATATGATGTATTTAATTTAGGGGGAAGATACTTAGAAGGGGAATATCTGGGTCAAATGGAACTTCTAATTTTAGGTTTTTGAAGGAACTCCATACTGATTTGTATAATAGCTGTACAAGCTTACATTCTCACCAACAATGTAGAAGGGTTCATTTTCCTCCCTCGGCCTATCCAGCATTTGTTGTTAGTTGATTTCTTGATTATTGCTATTCATTTTGTAGTAAGAAGGAATCTCAATTTTATTTTAATTTTGCATTTGCTAGTGATGTTGAATATTTTTTCATGTTTTTATTGGTCATTTGTTCTACTTCTTCTGAGAAGTGTCTTCATTTCACTTGCTCATTTTATTACAGGGTCTTTTATTTTGGGGATCTATTTTTTTTGAATTCTTCATTTATTCTATATATTAGTCCTCTGTTGGAGAAGTAGGTAACAAAGGTTTTGTGTGGGGTTTTTTCTCCATTCTGTAAGCTGTCTCTTTTCTCTGTAGGTTGTTTCCTTTGCTGTGCAGAAGCCTTTTAATTTGATACGATCCCATTTTTTTATTTTTCCTGTTATTTCTTGTGTAATTGGAGTTCTATTCAGAAAGTCCTTGTTTTCAAGAGTTTTACCTATTTTGTCTTCCAGAAGATTAAATGTTCAGGCTTTAATATTTTGGTCTTTAAACCACTTTGATTTTGATACATGGCAAGAGATATGGATCTAGATTCAGTCTTCTACACGTGGATAGCCAGTTTTCTCAGCACCATTTGCTGAAGAGATTATCTTTCCTCCAGTGTATGTTTTTGGCCCCTTTGTTCGAGATAAGATAGCTGACTGTGCCTGATGTTTCTGTGTCATCCATTTTGTCCCATTGATCCATATGTCTGTCTTTGTGCCAGTACCCTGGTGTCTTTATCACTGTAGTTTTGTGATACAACTTCAAACCTAGGAGTCTGATGCCTCCTACTTTACTCTTGTTGCCCAGGTTTGCTGTTCTAGGTCTCTTCTTGTTCCCTATGAATTTTAGGATTGTTTTCTCTAGTTGTGTGAGTAATGTTGTTGGTATTTTGATTGGGATTCCATTAAAATTGCATATCAGTTTTGGAAGTATGACCATTTTGGCAATATTTGTTCTACCTATCTAGAAAAAGGGGATATCTTTCCATTTTCTGATATCCTGTTTGATCTCCTTTTTCAGGGTACTATAGTTTTTCTTACAGAGGTCTTTCACTTCTTTTGTTAGGTTAACTCATAAGTATTTTTATTGAAGCTATTCTGAATAGAACTATTTTTCTAATTTTTGTCTCTGTGGGTTTATTATTTGGTGTACAGGAAAGTTATTGATTTTTGTGCGTCGACTTTGTGTTCTGCTACCTTGCTGAATTTGCTCATTAGTTCTAGGAGTAGTTTAGTGATTTTTTTTGGTATACTATATAAAATATGTTGTCTGTAAATAAGGGTAGTTTGACACCTTCCTTTCTTATATGTATCCCTTATTTCTTTCCCTTGCCAATTGCCCTGCCTGTTTTGTTTACTGTATTGAACAGGAGTGGTGACAGTGGACATCCTTGTCTTATTTCTGATTTTAAAGGAAAAGCTTTCGTATGTTTTTCCTATTTAGTATAATGTTATAGTAGATTTGTCATAAATAGATTTTATCACATTGAAACAACATCCTCCTTTCCTTGGGGTTTTTCTCATAAACAGATATTAGATTTTACAAAAAGCTTTTTCTGCATATATTGAGATTATGTGATTTTTTTTTTGCTTCTGTTTATATAATGTATTATATTTATTGATTTGCATGTGTTGAATCTTCTTGCATCCCTGGAATGAAGCCTACCTGGTCATGATGTACGATTTTTTAAAATAATTTGCTACATTCTGTTTGCCAATATCTTTCTGAGGATCTTTTCATTTATGTTCGTAAGAGATTAACCTATAGTTTTCATTTTTAGTTGACTCCTTATATGTTTTGAAATCAAAGTAAAGCTAGCTTCCAGAAATGAGCTTAGCTGAACTCATTCCCTGTCAATTTCATTGAAGAGTTTGAGGAGTATTGGCACTAAATCTTCTCTGAATTCTTGTAGAAGTCGTTGTTGAATCCATGGAGTCCTGTGCTTTATTTAGTTGGTAGGTTTTTTTTATTACTGCTTTTATTTCATTGCCTGTTATTGGATTATTCAGGGGTTTTTTTTTAATCTTGTTCGGTTTTAGTAATTCATATGTATCTAGGATTCTAATCATTTCTTCAGAATTCTCCAGTTTATCGGATGACACATTTTCAAAGCAGTTACTAAGAGTCTTCTAGATTTCAGTGGTGTTCACTGTAACTTTATGTTTTTCATTTCTAATTACATTTACATAGGTCTCTTCTTTCCTTTTTTAAGATTGGCTAAGAGTTTGTCTACTTTTTTCTTTCACAGAACCAACTCTGATTCTTTATATTGAGTCTCAATTTTATTAATTCCACTCTAACCTTTATAATTTACTTTCCTATACTAGGTTTGGATTTGGATTGTTCTTGCTTGTCTAGGACCTTCAGGTATTAAGTTATTTATTTAAGCTTTTTCTGTTTTTCTAATGTGGGTATCCAAAGCTACAAACTTCTCTCTTGGGATTGCTTTCATTGTATCTCCTAAGTTCTAGTATATTGTACTGGCATTATTCTTTGATTCTAAGAACTGTCTGATTTCTTCTTTGACCCATTTGTTACTTAAGAGTATATTGTTTAATTTCAATGTGTTTGCATAATTTCTCTGTGTTCTTTTGCCATTGATTTCTAGTTTCATTGTACTATGATTGGAAAGATGCATAAGATTTTCATTTCTTCTGCATTTATTAAAGCATTCTTTATTGGCTACTATGTGGTATACTTTGTAGAAAGCTTTATGCACTGGTGAAAATAATGTGTAGTCTGATGTTACTGAGTGGAGGACTCTGTAGATATCTATTAAGTCCATTTGTTCAAAAGTGTAGTTCAACTCTGATATTTTTTTGTCTAGTTGATTTATCTGTTTGTGATAGTGGGGTACTGAGGTTTACTACTATAATTGTGTTGATGTTTATCTGATCCTTTATGTTCTGTAGTTTGCTTTGTGAAATTGGTGTTTGGTGCATATATATAGTTGTAATTGTTATCTCTTCCTGTTGAATTGTTCCCTTAACCAATATAGAGTGCTCTTCTTTGCTTCTTCTAATCAGTTTTGTCTTGACGATCACTTTGTCTAAAGATAGATCCCTACTGTTGCTTGTTTTCAGGTTCCCATTGCACAGCATACTGTCTTCTATCCCTTGATTTTTGGTCTATGGTTTTTCTTTTTTGATTAAATGTGTTTATTGTATATGGTATACCATTACTTTTTGTTTTTTGCTTTGATTTTACAGGTTGTCTCTTTTGATGAGGGAGTTGAGAATATTCACATTGAAAGTTATTATTGAAAGATATTGACTTTTTCCTATCATTGCATTATTTTCCTGTTGGCTATTTGTTTTTTCTGATAAACTTCTCACTCTGCCTGGTATATCCACTCTATTTGACTTATTGGCCTTGTTGGCTTCATCGTCTCTTTCTGTAATATCCTTGAGAAGATTTTAGAGTCCTGGTTTGGTGGTCATGTCTTTCTTAAGGTTCTGTTTGTCATGGAAAGGCCTGATTTTTCATAAATTTTGAAAGATAATTTTGCAAGATAGGTCAGTCTTGTCAGAAAGTTGTTTTCTTTTAGGGCATGAAACATTTTCCTCCATGCTCTCCTGCCCTTTAAAGTTTTTGTTGAGAAGTCTGCTGCAATTCATATGAGTTTACCTTTGTAAGTGATTTATTGGTTTTCTCTAACAGCTTTTAAGATTCTGTCCTTTTGTTAGACATCTGAGTTTTTGACTATGATGATGTGTCTTAGAGAAGTTCTTTCATGATTGTAGCTATTTGGGTTTCTGTATGCCTCATTTATCTGTATGTTAACTTCTTTTCCTATACTTGGACAGCTTCTGCTATTGTTACTGTAAACAGATTTTTAAAATCCTATTGATGCTGTCTTCTGACTTTTCAATAATAATTAATCTTAGGTTAATCTTTTTGTCATTTAGCAGCTATTAGATCCATTTTCTATGTTTTTCAGGTATTTCTGATTATATGGTCACCAGCATCAGCTCTATCTTCTAGTTCTGACACTTTGTCCTGATATTGTTCACTTCTGCTATCTATACAGCGATCCCTTGGTTCACAAACTTAGTTTGTTTTACAATTTTGGAATAGATGGCCATGTTTGTTTTTCTCTGGGAAAGATGATTATGGTTATGTTTGTCACCTGATGCAGAGTTTTCAAACAAAAACAAAATTTTTTCAAACACTTCTGTTTGTGAAATAAATTGTTAACAAATAAAAGCATTCATTAAGGGAGGTACTGCTATATTTTGAAAAAAATTTTATCTCTGGATTTGTTTGGTACCTCTTTATGGGCTGTAATGCTTTGTTAAACTCGTCAGTCATGTTTTTTATCATTTTGTTTACCTCAGTTAGATTTTTATTAGTATTTTTATAAGCTCAATGATCATTTTGTTTATTAAATCCATTATGTAGTTTTATCATTTTTGAACTCATGATGAACCTTACTGATGTTTTATGTTTCCTTGATTATCACTTCATATAATTCAGCTGTTTGGCTTTTGATATTCTCCCCATCAATGCTCCATGGGTCAGCTTTGGGAAAATTAGAAGAATCTGGACATAATTTATTGTCTTACTGTTTCATATTTTTGTGTGTGTGTGTGTGTGTGTGTAAGCTGAGGGCTATGGACCCATTATAGTGGAAAGACTTTGTTGATTATATGGAGATGTCTTTAGTTAGTATCTGATTTCCATTGATTCACTCTTGATGTCACTATAAGCTTTGCCTCTGTCCCAAGTTTTGATCATCTCCATTAATTTGGAGAAGAGAGGGTATGGTATAATTGGTCCAGCACCTAGATATCTAGAAATGAATTACAGTATTGTTAATGACACAAAGACAAATCAGATATAGTAATACCTCACAAATGCTTCTTTTTTGAACAATTCGATTCACTAACAAAAGTGGCAAAATTTTGCTTCCATTCGTGAACTCCACATCAGACGACAAACATCTGATGGCCATCATCCCTAAATAAACACAAGTGTGGCCACCCTCTGCAGAATTGTGGCACGAATTAAGATTGTGAATGTAGGTACCACTGTAGTGGCATACAATTAATAGTGACAACTATACCACCCTGGCAATAGTATTGTGTCAGTTTCTCCAGCTTTTCTATAGTTTCTAGTTTTCCTGTCAGCTCTCTTCTGATATCTGGAGATCTACTTTTTTCTTCATCAAGTTGTTCTTTTCCAAGTGTCTCATTTCAGGTCCCAGACAAGTTATCTTTTGTATAAACTCTTTTGAGTCTCAATTTTATCATCTGTAAAATAGCATTTATAACAATAATAGTATTCTAATATTATGACAAAAACTGAATGTCTTAATACACTTAATGGAATTACAAAGTACCAATAAAGGAAAATGTTAAAACTGGTTTGAACCACTATGGCATTTCCTCACATACGGAACCTATTAGGTGACTACTGAAGAGAATACGATGTCCATTCAAATTAATAAATTTAGTGCGTTTGTTTAACAACAACAGCAGCATAATAACAACAGCAACAAAACACTGTATTTTAGCCATGCCTTTAACAGTAAAGAGAAATGATTATGTCTCTCTCTTTAGATTCATACCATTGACCCATGTTGTTGGACAGTATTTCCACAGGTTAGTTAAGGATAAAGGCATGGCATTATTATTGAAAATTTAAGTTTTGAAAGTGGACAAAAGAAGTGGGATATGCAATCTTTCCCCAAATAAATATATCACTAGGACAAAAATGAGAATCTAAATTCATTTCCAAAGCACAGCTGACATTTTAAGTTGTGAGTCTAATATTCTCTCTCCACTGCCCGTGGCCAAGTCTTCCAAGCAGCCACAGTATGCTCAGGCCATTTCCTTTTCATCCCATTCAGATCTGCAGTGAAGTGTTTACCAGTAAAATTCAAGTGACAGGAGCTCAACACAGAGGATTTCATCTTTCCTAGTTCAGCTCCACGTGCTTCTAGATCTCTAGCAGAGTAACTCCACTTTCTTCTCTTTGGGTGTTGACATTCTGGGCTCTGCCTGTTGGCTTTTCCTTTCAGTAGGAGCCACTTCTCTTTTTCCTTTCAGTGGTCAGAATTTTTCATTTAGCCCTGCTCAGCATGGAGGTAGAGTGTCTTAAGACTAGCTTGTATCAACATCTTCAGCCTTGAAACTGGGAGTTTAAATAGATAAGTATTCCCTCTCCTCTGCACCATGAACAAAAGAAGATAGTGAAGATGTAAGGGAAGTAAAAAATTAGCCCTGTTCCATTTTGTTTTTACTAGATCCATGTTACTTTTCATGTGAACAGCAGTATAACTACATCTACATGCACATTTTCCCCGTTCATATTGTTCCTAGCTTTCAAAATGCTTTACTTTAAGTGAAACAGCAGAAGTCTTTGACTTTGCTACCCAAATTTAAGTTATTTCTTCCACTACAAAAAGTAGGAAACTGTAATCTTATATTGGGCCAAGTAATACAAAATAGAAAATTTATTTTGAGGACATAACTCTTTCTGATTATAACTTATTATAATACATCCCCTAAGAAATGTCAAATTAACCCCCTGATATAAACATTTCCATTTTTAGCTTTTTTTAAAGTCAAAGTATCAAATATTCCTTCAGAAAACACCTAGAAATGTATAGTTTTTCCCTTGACATGCAATACAATGTGGTACTGTTTCATGAATTACACGAGGTTTTTGTTTTCTCCCTCAGCAGCAGTTTTCTGGGGGGGGGGGGGGGTTTCTAATGGTTTCCCTAAAAAGACCCCATTTTTGGTACCAGTGCCAATGATTGATGTTTCACATTCTGTTCTTTGATTTCTTTTGTTTTAGTGGTTCTGGTAGCCCTAATATTGCCCAATTTTGTTCATCATTCACTGTGTTCAAATGGTGCTAGCTGTCCATTTTCAGTTTTTAAATAGGAGAAGTAATAACTACCTGTTTTGAAAAGCTCATTGGGATTATGGGTTTGGTTAATATCCTCTAAAAACAATTTTTAAAAACTCGAGTAGAAGATTACAAATGACTTTTTATGTGATTGCATCCCCTGGTACTTTGAAATAAAAATACAATAAAGAGTATAAAACCACTTGGTCAGAAAGGCTAATCCTGGTTGATGCTATTTACATTTAGATTTAAATAAGTCAGTCTATTTGTTCTTTCAAACTTTGCTTCAGGTTTTAAATTGAGAATACATGGAAATTAAAAGGCATAGTATACTTAGATATATCTTGAAAAGTTATAATGCCTTACTAAATTCAGTTGATTTCTAAGAACAGTAACTGTGATGAACATAAGGAGTGAGAATATACAGTTACTTATGTTTAATAAAACAATTTTATTTCAGTAATTACTAATAATAATTGCATAGAATGCGAACCACAGAGAAGGACCGGCTCATTAGAGAATAAAGCCAGTGCTGTGCCTCTGGGCCTGTGGTTACACAGACATACCACACATGCACACAGAGTGTCTCTGACTCATGATGATGCCACATAATGATTTTGCTATTTTACAATGGTAAAAAGTGATAAGCATTCAATAGAAGCCATTAGTCTAATTTTTTTAATTTTGAGCTTTTCCTGGGTTGGCCACATGAGGTCCAATTCTCTCTCATGATGCTGAGCCTGGAAGGCCCCAGGCAGTCATGTGATCATGAGGGGAAGCATCAACACTCTGCAAGGCACTGTGTTGCTGAGTGACAGTGTTTGGTAGGTTGGCTGTATTCAATGCATTTTTTATTCACAATTATTTCAATTGAAGATGGTTTTATTGGAACATAACCCCATTGTAAATTGAGGAGCCGCTGTAGTCAGAGTCTGATTCCTGCATTTGATGCATGATAGTGTATACAGCAGTATCTCATCCTAGAAACCTTTTCTACCAAGAATTCAGACTTAGTTCTATTCCCAGATGGACAGTGCAACGAAGACTTATTTCGTCCATCATGAGCTGAGAGATTCAGATAGACATCTTCAGGGATCTTAAAGTTCTTTAATTCTCTGGAGAAGATAACCAGCAGGGGAATAGCTGGGTCAAATGGGACTTCCAGTCCTAGTTCTTTGAGGTATCTCCATAATAATTTCCACAGTGGTTGCACCAGTCTACACTCCCATCAGCAGTGGAGCAGTGTTCCTCTTTCCCCACAGCCCCACCAGCATTTGTTATTGGTTGATTTCATGATAGCAGCCATTCTTTCCGGGGTGAGGTGGAATCTCAGCTTTGTTTTCATTTGCATCTCTCGAATGACCAGCGATGTTGAACATTTTTTCATATATTTATTTGTTATTTCTACTTCTTTATCTGAGAAATGTCTGTTCATTTCAGATGCCCATTTTTGGATTGGGTTTTTAAATTTGGGAGGTCTGATTTTTTTTTTTTAAGTTCTTTATAGATTCGAGATAGTAGACCTTTGTCTGAGGGACAGCAGGTAAAAATTTTTCCCACATTGTGGGTTGTCTCTTCACACTGTTGGTGGTTTCTCTTGCTGCGCAGAAGCTTTTTAGTAAGAAAAGATCCCATTTGTTGATTGTTTGTGCTAGTTCATGAGCAACTGAGATTTTGTTCATAAAATCTTTTCCTACACCAATGTCTTCAAGAGTTCTACCTAACCTCTTTTCCAGCCGGTTTAGTGTTTCTGTGTTAATATTTAGATTTTTCATCCATTTTGATTTTAGTTTAGTGCATGGTGAGAGATATAGGTGTATTTTAGTCTTTGGCAAGTTGAAACCCAATTCTTCAAAGAGGAAGGGGAAGTTGAAGGGGTAGGGGAAAGGAAAGAAGGGAATGGAATTAATGAGAAAATGAAAAAATGGAAACAAAGTCTTTGTAAATAAGGAGGGATGGAGGGGTTGAAGGGAGGGCTGGGGAAAAAAACAAGAACCAAGAGAGATTATGTAAAGGTGCAAATTTCCAATGATGAATGTCATTATATTGTATACCTAAAATGTACCAATGAAATAAAATTTTAAAAAAATACACATATACACATACATGCACACATATTTATCCATGCATATTTAATTATTCATTAAATTATAATTTATTATAATAAATAATCAAATGCATTATAATATAATTTTCATAAATAATGCCTGAATTATTTGCTAGATCCTCAATACTTGGCACTCAATCTGATCCAAAACATGTACTCAGTGTTTGTTGAATGCAAAATAAATGGAGAGCTAATCTTTAGATCACTTTAAAATATTGTTCTACCTAATGCCAGTCAATTTCCAGTAATTCTAGGAAATTACAACAAACATTGAAGGGCTCTTCAGTTAAATGTTCAAATGTGGATTATTAAAAGTGATATTTGAAGATGACAGACTACAGATCTGCTTAACTGTACTATTGTCAGCAACATCACATCAACTCTTGCTCTTCTTCTTAAAAGCAGGAACCTTCCAGGGCAGAATTGTGAGGTAACACTCTACAGCTCCATTCCTGTGTTGTGTATCTTAGATTGTTTTGCTGCAGGCCAATATGTTTATCTTTGGAAAAAGACTGGGACAATTGCAGACAATTCCTACCAATAAGAGAGAGTCTCCCAGGGGAAGAAAATGTCTTCAAAGGGGAAATGAACCCTAGTGAGGCTGACTCGTGGAAGCTGGAGAAAAAATGCACCCTGGTACCTCCACTCTTGGGTCTGAATTTGAGAAGAGCAGAACTCCCTCCAGTCAGGGGTATACAACACTAACTATGGTCCCGTGCTGCACACTAGATCTCTAGAAAAGTAACTGAAAACCAAGACTTTGGGCGTTTTGACTGTGTAACTGAAACTTTGAGCTTTGTGAGCAACAGCTCCCAATTTCCCCACCCCTGCCCCGGTAACCACTCTCTACTCTCTTCTTCCGGGAACTGGACTTTATTATTCTACCTCTAAGTGAATTTATACGCATTTTTCTTTAGGTGTCTGGTTTATTTAACATGATGTTCTCCATGCTCACCCATGTTGTCCCTGTGGCAAGATATCCTTTTATTTTAAAACTGAATAATATTCATATATTATATATAAGCTGATCAAAACCTATGATGGATGTTTAAATTGAAAAAAATTATTACAGTAAAAGATACACTGCCATTACTTCCTTCAAAATATTCAAAATACTCCCTCTCGCTTTAAACAGGCTTATTGCATCATTCTTGACAATGCATCTTTTACTATGCTAAGTTTTAAACATTCACAATATTTTTTATTTCACACTTGCTTTATCCATTCATCTATCCATGGTTACTTAGGTTGTTTCCATATTACAATGAACATGGAAGTACAGCTATCACTAGTGCAGACACATTGATATATCTATAGATAGATCAATCATGTTCATGCGTTGGAAGAATTGATGCTCTTAAAATATCCAAATATCCATCCTACTCCCTAGTGGATGTAGATATAGATATAGAAAAAAAGACCTATCAAAACGTTCTCTGAGAGCTGGAAAGTCACTACTGCCCCTCTCTCAAGGAAGGTGATTTATTTCATCAAGCCAGTATGGTTCATTTTTTGTTAATTAGGCAATGTTTTCTGAGGACTTGTCATGTGCTGACCCTAAGCTCCAGAGGCACTAAAGATAACTGAGATGTGTACTGTTTCCTGTGGTAGCCTACGGTACAGTGCAGTTAACCGCCGAACCACGAGAGCTGCCTGGTAACAGAGGGCTGCCCAGGGAAGCACGATGAGTGTGTGTCAGCCCATTGCTCACTGAGGTGAGCTAGGAGTCTAAGAAACATTTCCACAAGAGAAAGGAAGGCACTGGGGGCAACAAGAATCATGTGTGAGGTGCAGCAACACAGGAGGTGGGAAAAAAGACTCAGTGAAACCAACATGGCTCTCTGGAAAGCAAGTGATAGCAGGAAATAAATGCGTTTCCACATGGTAAGCCCTCCAGATACATGCTTTTGAAGTTCTGAATGTCCTGATAGTAATATGTGACCTGTGTTAGTGTTAACTAGAAGAACAAAATCAAGAGGGTGTGCGTGTGTGTGTTAGGAAGAGACATAGAGACACAAACAGGTTTCTTATAAGGAACTGGCTCCCATGCTCATAGGGGCTAAAAAGTCCCAAGCTCTGCAGTTGGCAAGCTGGAGACTTGGGAGCACTGGTTGTGTTGTTCCAGTCTGAGAGCTGGCAGGCCTAAGACTTGAGAAGTGCCAGTGATTCAATTGAGTCCAAAGTCAGGAAAACACTGATGTTCCAGCTCAACAGCCAGGCCGGAGGAATCCAGGCCTTTGGCGGTTTGGATGAGGCCCTCCTACTTCAGGAGAGACATCTGTTTTACTCACTCTACCAATTTAAATGTTAATCCTATCCAAAACACTCTCTTGGTATCATCGAGAATGACATTTAACCAAATACCTGGGCAACACAGGGCCCAAGCAAGTTGATATGTAAAATTAACTATCATAACTGCCTCAGTCTTTTAAGCATCCAGTGACATTTTGCCAGGCTAAGTTGTCGGATCTCTATGACTCTTGTTTTTAGGTTTTGCTGTTTTTGAAAGTCTCACAATACCAGAGAAATTCCTGGCAAGGTTAAGAAACCCTTACCTGAAATGTTGAGAACCAGAAGCGTTTTTGGATTTTGGATTTTTTCAGATTTTGGAATGTTTTTGTATATATATAAAATGAGATATTTTGGGGCTGGGATCCAAGACTAAATAAGAAATCCATTCATGTTTATATATGTACCTTATACATATATCTTGAAGATAATTTTATACAGCACTTTTTGTATACCTGTGTATTGACTACAACCCATCACATGAAGTCAGATATGGAATTTTCCACTTGTGGCATCATACTGGTGCTCAAAAAGTTTGGGATTTTGAAGCATTTCAGGTTGTGGATATTCAGATTAGGGATGTTCAATATATACTATCATCACTTCGCTGTGATAATTTATTAACAGTATTTTCAGAATTGATAACTAACTCCTCATTATGACTCAGAATATATTCATGTGCTCTGGTGGCTAAGCACATGTACTAGAAAGCCAGTGTGTCTGGGTTTGAATCCGAGCCAGGCTCACAAGCTCTGTAACTTTGAGCATCTAGCTTACCTTCTCTGTGCTTTATCTTTATTTTTAAAATGCAGGTAATAATTCCTAACTCTTGTTTTGTTACAAAGATTAAATCAGTTAATACATATCAGGTAATGCATGTCAAGATATAGGTAGCAGGAATGTAATAAAAAATATGATGTTTACAGCGACATACATTTTATTGTAAAATGCTATTTCAGCCTCCACTCAGTATTTCTCAAGTATTGGCACTCAGGAAAAAGCCTTTAGCAAAAGCATAACATGAATGTACTCAATTAGTGTATCCTTTGGATAAACTAAAACCAAAACTTCAAAGCCTCAGTTGGCTTGAGAATGACACCAGATTTAGAAAATGAGTTAGAGAAGATGAAACAGAAAGTGACACATTGATAGAATATGCACAGGCCGTGGAGTCGTTGATTCACTTCACTACTTCTGTTCAGTTTAGTTTGTTATAGTCAAAGAATTTGTCCATATTTTAAATGGTTCTTTGGCATCTTAATGTTAAAAACATTTGCAAACAAGCTAGTGTACTCCAAGAGTGCATGGAGATGGAGAAGTGTGTGACGGTGGTCACAGTCGGGTTAGGAGTTCTTCCGAGTAACTCGGATAGATTGGGACCAGATTGTCTTTGGGCTGAAGCACACCTGACCAATGGACTAGCACCCCTGGGTCTGTCACTGGGACTCAGGGCTCCTGAGCCCCTGAGCAAGGCACCCAAAATACCCACCTCTTCTATTCTAGTTATGGTATTTCTGATTTGCATTAATAACCACATCATTCACTAAGTGAACTCCTCTTGATCACACAGCTTATTTGCATATTTACAGAGTGACATGTGAGAAATCTTTGTTATTTCAGTTTAATCTAAAGTGTCTCACTGTCTTTAGGGGCCTCTTTACTTTTACAGCTATGTTTATTTAGGGCACCCCCTGCTGCTGACTACGTTTCAGAGGCCTTGGTACATCCTGAGTGTATACACTTAAGCCTAGCCGCTCACATGTGATGCAATGTGATGTCTGTAACACATTGTTTTTCCATTTTGATCTAACAGTGTTTTCATGTTGTTTTGGAGACGTATAAAATATATCCATATTACTGTGCACTTGTACCTCTATGGATAACTGTTCCATTTTGAAAACTATTTTTCAGTCAGGCACTGTGGTACACACCTGTAATCCTAATATTTTAGGAGACTGAGGCAGGAGGATTACAAATTTGAATCCTGCTCGGGCAGTTTAGGGAGATCCTGTCTCAAACTAAAAATAAAAATGTCTGAGGATGTAGCTTAGTGTGGAGACCCTGGGTTCAGTCCTCAGTATAGGAAAAAAACCCTAATTTTTTATATTTTCAAGTTCCCATGTCTGAAAAGTCTGTCATTGAACATATGTTCAGACCCAGCTCTTTGAAGTTGGTTATATTCATCCATTTGCTTATTACCTTGGAAAAAATTCTTCCTGTAACGGCAGAGGAATCCTTTGCCCATTTACCATGTGACTGAAGATAGGGAGGATTAAGTCTGAATGGAGGGATTACTGCTTTCAAAAACTGAAATTGTGAAAAGTATTTTGTTGTTGTCATTGTTGTGGCTTGGAGGATTTCATGGTCCCCCTGCTATTGGACTGCCTCTGTGAATTCTCTCCTTCCCTCTTGTTCCCAACTTGCAAATTTGCAGATGAATTTCTATGGACTTGTAATGCTTACATTAATTCTGTGTCTTTGAAATTTTTCAAAAAGGAAAACTTAATCATTGGGCCTGTATGTTTGTTATTGTTATTCATTGTTATTCTTGTATCCATTCTTAGCCATGGTTATAGTGGCACATGCTCTATTCAAATATTACCATGAAGTTAAATTTTTCTAAATCCAAAGACTATTCTGGTGAAGCAAGTTTCAGTCTATTCTAAAAACTCGGAATTTGTTTTTTGATTGCTAAACTCAGAATGCACCGGGCCGTGCCTTCTTGTATTTTCCATTTTTCTTTTCTTTCAGAAATGGTGCCATTCATTTAATACTTCATTACAACTGAACTGCAATATGTATACATGGCGTGCAAAATGAGCCATTTTGTTTTAAAACAGATTGCAGATGAAAGGAAACCATTCATTTCTTGCTTGCTTGCTGTAATTACTAGAGCACTAATTACTCCAAATCACTGACATCCCGGGTCAGGAAGAATGACAACAGAAACATCAAAGAAAAGATGTGACTCGCTTGCTATGACAGATTTTTTCATCTTCTCAGCCACAGTATATCTTATGGCTACTGTTTTCCAGTTTGATGGTGAAAAAAAAGAAAGAAAAAAAAAGAAAAACACACACAGTCAAGATTGCTGAATGTTTACTATTATTTCATTCGCAGTTTGACGGTGAGAACATGTATATGAGCATGACAGAGCCGAGCCAGGACTATGTGCCAGCCAGCCAGGTGGGTTAATTAATCTTCTCTGCCTTGTTTCAAATTGTAATTAAACAAATTCAAAGAGTTGCATTGCAAATGAGTAGCACTATCAGTAACTGCCGCAATCAGGAATAATCATAATTTATAAACAAAGCATTCAAGCCTTGTTTCCAGTTAATGAGATGGAGCTGATAAAATACCAGAGTTGGCATTTGTTGAAAGATACTACCTTGTTTCCTCTCCAGAACGGCAAGCAGCTGTTTTGCCAGCATGATCTTTCCTAAACAGTTGTTTTACCTTTAGGAAATAAAGTCTTTACAGGTGCAGGTTATTTGTGCTTCTGACTGTAGACAAGTTAATCATTATAAGCTGCACATGTCACAAATAGCTTTAATTATCAAATGTTAGGGCCATTTTCAACTAAATGTTTTGTTCCTCGCCAAGATCACATAGCTGGTAGGCACTGGAAGGCTGCTTTTAAGATCTTGGGGGTGGGGGCAGAGTAGCTTTCTGGCCCCAAAGGAGATATGATGAAAACCTTTCAAGGGCACCTTTGTATCCATTTCCCTGGGAATGGTCGACAAGGTATTTAATCATGAGAAGTGACAACAAAAGTCCAATGAGAATGTAAACGGTTACATTTATAAAAGTAAATGCTTGGTTAGCTATTTTTAGATACTTAAGACCAGACCCTTTAATCCAGAGAGGGCATTTAAAGCAAAATTATAACTGCCCTAGGGTTAACATAAAATATAAGAACATTGTAAGCAAAAATAAATAAGTGAATAAATGAGAGTGAAGGAGAGTTCACAGGAGCATTTTGTGGACACGAATCTATTTTATTCTAAATCAGTAAAATCACAGTACCTTGGAACTTCACTTATCGGTCACTAAAGTGTAAACTCTAACATAGTGAAAAAAAACAAAACAAAAACAAAAAAAACCCCTCTAACAGAGTGGTTTTCAATGCCTATTTAATTTATCCAGATAGATTTGATTGATAACTGGAATGGGAGGGAGCCAAAAGAGGGAGTAGTAAACTATTTTTCTTAATGGTGGCTGTCAGGGAATTAAATCTAATGTATATGTTAGGGTGCACTCCAAGAACAAAATGTCTGGTGCTTAACTCAAAACAGGCAGGCCTGCATCTCCATGAACTTGGCATTTATTTAGAAGTCATTATGACTACAGCCTTCTCTGGCAGACATCCTGGACACTACACTACACTGTTCTGTGGAAAAGGTCACCACAAAGTTCAAAGATCCTGACTACATTTCTTTCCATTCAATTGAGTTGATCAGTCTAAGAATGCCTTTGGAAGGCCAGGCTTTGCATTTGGAATTCATACTTAACTAAATTCATTCAGCTAAGTAGCCTCCGAGATCCATAGGTAGTTCTGAATAGAACTGTTTGATTAAAAAATGAAAAATGTTACTATTAATTTTCTTCTAACCATCAATCCCAAAACTGTACTGACAAGTTTAGTATTACTATTAGATTAAAGCAACCCAGTACCATCTCTTTGGTGCCTTTAGGGTTTTGAAGTGTAAGGGATAATTGAATTTGTTTGAAACAGTAGAAACACAAACTCAATAAATGATTATGGTTATAAAGCAGCTGCTCCCTTTCAGAGAATCATTATGTCCTTCTTAAGGAGTTTTGGATAAAGGATTGGAAATTCAGAACATATACATCATAACAAGTTGGCTCCTTAGATTTCTAAATTCAAGTACAATGGATAATGTTAAGCCCTTACTGAAATTAAACAATGAATATTATTTTTCTTGATATTTTAATCAAGAGTTACTAAACATGTTGCAAATACCAATGATAACTTACATAGAAGGAATAAAGAGCTCCAAATACTTTTATGACTTTTAAAGATAATGCAGGTTTGTGAGCCAGAGCAAACTTTTTTTTAAATAATGCAGCATACATATTTTAAAAGTTTTTTAGAATGAGCTATTTTAAAAATTGGCCTAATGTAATGTAAGATGATATATACCCTGGAGGAGAATGAACTTCACAAATTACATACGTTGAATGGCCCCCGCTAAATTTTACACTTAACATTTCTTTTGTTTACTGTAATATAGTGTGTTCAAGAATTCATTACCTGGTATTCTTTTAGACAATTTTAATCAATTTACCCCTTTAGGCAGCCATAAATAAGATTTTAGTCAAACCACAGGAGGAAAAGTAGTTTTGTTTCTTTTTCCTATATAACATCAAACATCTGCATAGTTTAGTAATCCAAGATAACTTGCCTCATAGCACCACTCAACAATTATAATTCCTGTTCAATTTTCAAATCAGTACATGCTTTGGGACTTATAGACCAAGTTGCTAAGTAGCAACATATGGCACACTACTGTTCCTGCGATGTTGCTGCAAGCATACAACATAATTCTAAACTTGCAATGATTTTTATAGAAAGCCAATGCTGGAACTGCTCCAGAAATGAAAATACACTGTAAAACTTAATGACATTCTTTTAGACAGTCCCAGAGGGCTTTTTGGCCCTATTTACTGCATGCATTCTACCTTTTAAGCTAGAGTACACAAATCCTTAAATTTTTTTGCATATACCTTTGTAATTGATAGGCAGCTTTAAAATGGAATACATCGTCTTATAATAAGACTGACAAGTATGTAATAAGAACCCATAACATTTACACTGCACTGTTATGCCCTTCTTGGAATATTAACTATTTTCTCCTGTGAGAGCTATGACTGTGCTGGTCACTCAGAGCTTTAAATTAAACACCATTCAACTTTTGTCTTACTCTGGATAGCAGTTGAACCATACAATGCAAGATTTCTTAGTGCATTTCCCAACCCTGTCTAACGAGATCGTGTTGCTTTATATGCTGTGAACATGCAGGATCTTTCCGCATAGCTCGTGGATGCAGTGAGTGGTCTAAGAAAAGCCAGAAGAGAAGAAAGGCGACTCTCCCATTCTCACCCCAAGACTCTCCCTTTCCTTCTTAACTGCTCATGCTTAAGATGACAATATGGAGACTGAAAAAGTACAAAATTCAGATACACTAAATAAACAAGTTTAGAGAGCTGATCTACAACAGAGTACTCATGTCACTAATGTATTTACTAAGTGAGTAGATTTTGGCTGCTCTTACCAAACACACAAAAATAATAGTAACTGTGTGAAATGATGGGTATGTTAATTTGCTTCACTGAAATAATCCTTTTACTATCCACATATATTTCATAATCTGTTTTATGTCTTGAATATATACAGAAAAATTTGTTTTTTAAAAAAAATATATACACTAGTGTGCCAAAGAGCATGCTAAGCCTGAAGGAAATTTAGGTTCCTACCTGAGCTGGATTCCCACCAAAAGCTTCACAGTCCATTCAGATATACATGCTTTGGGAACCCCTCTACCTAAACAATTTAACCCCTTTTCTCTAACTCCTAGAATCATTATACTGCCTTCTATAATTCCATATATGTTACTCTACCTAGGATATCAGTGTCTGTCCAGATTAAATGCATCAAAGAACCAGAAGAGGAGTTTGGTTCTCTTCATTAAGACTTTCTATGGCCCCAAGATTATTTAATCTTTACTTCTCTACATACACTATTGCTTTTCCTCATTCTTTTTCGAACGCAGATTCCAGAATATCCTCTTCCTCCTCTGCTTATACATTCTTTGCTTTCCACTCACATGTGCAGTATTTTGCACAAGTTTTCTGCACACAGGAACTCTGTTCTTTGGCTGCTGCTTCAGGAGCAGCACTGCCTGAAAGGGTAGAGAAGGACTGCTGTGTTGTATACAAGAAATAATCCCTTGATGGGGGAACGAGAAGAGATTTCTGGTGTCAGGTGATGGAGGAGCTGAGGCTACTTGATTGTACCAGGTTTTTCAATGAATCACTTCCTCCCTGAACTTGGCCTTCACTGTGCTGAGCCAGTTCCTTCTGTTTTGTTTTTTCTTCACCCCTTCCCCTGCTTGCTTGCTGAATGCCCACTTACCCTCATTCTTTCTTTCCTTCCTGCCTGTTTTTTTCTATGAACAGCTAAGTTTGAAAGAGTTTTTCTCATTAATTCTGAACATCAAAGTAAATGCTATTCAGATTTCTGACCTGAGACCATATTTTAGGTTACTCTCAGCTTGTGATCAGCTTTTTTTCTGCTTTTCTCCACCTCCAACCTCCACTGGAATTCTGACCCTTACCCAGTTTCTCAAATCTCAAGGATAAAAATAACATTGGTAGAGGCTATGGTTTGGATGAATGCCCTCACAAAAGTCCGTGTATTAACAGCTTCCTCCACAGGGTGGTGCTATTTAGAGGTGTAGAACCTTTAGTAAATGAGGCCTATTCCAGGTCCTTAGTTCACAGGGCGTGTGCCCTTGAAGGGAATTGGGAGACCCTAGCCCCTTCCTCTCCTTTGATTCTTGGCTATCAGGTGAGCGGTTTGCTCTGCCACATGCTCCCCACTATTGCCACTGGACAGGCAGGCCTACCAGAGCCTAAAAACAGTGAGTCTGTTTAATCAGGATTTAAAACCTCTAAAATGTAAGCGACCCCAGAGCCCCCGACCCCACAGCGCCACCTGTAGCCTGCTCACCTGGCCAGCTTTGCTGGGGCTTGGAACCTCTACTTTGTTCCTCCCTGACCCAGGTGAAGGATGAATAATAAAGAGACAGGAAGTCAGCTCAACAGGCGGGCAGCCGGGGAGCTCTCATCTCTAGCGGGCAGAGGAGCCCCAGCCTTTGGCTCACCTTACTTTTATTCACCCAAACACGGGGGCAAGCAATCAAGGTAACACAAGATTCATCTAGTTTCCAGGATTCATCAGTACAGACTCTGGTAAACAACTTAACCTCAGCTGTATAACTTTTCCCTAATATGCAATCACCCCTGAGAGCAGCCTTCTCCCTTGTGCTTGCAGAGGAGGCCAATTAAGCCTTAATTCTCCTCTGGTCCTCAACCTAAAACCACAAACCAAAATAAACTTTTTTTAAATTAGTGATCTCAAGTGTTTTGTAATAGGAATAGGAAGCTAACATAATAAAATATGGTAATGTTTATGTTTTTCTGGAATCTTAAAACTAGCATTTGATATATATTTCCTACAGTACATTTTGATTATAAAAGTTGAAATATGTGTGTGCATACATATATAGATATAGAGAGAGAGAGAGATATAGATATATAGATACACTCTGTATACTCTATCCTGATCTACATCTATATTTGCAGCTACGTCTATCTGGGGCAGCTCTCTCAAATGAATTTCAGGTTTAATTTCCAATTCCACTAAGCTCCTGTGCCTAACAGCAGCTCAGACTCAACACATCAGTTTATTAAACTGCAGTTCATTGCTGCCAGCCTACTTCTTCACACCCCAACTTTGTTTTGTGTATATTGCTTCAGTCGAAAGTGTCGACACCACCTACCCAATGACCCAAGCTGGAGACATGGGGATTCTCCCTTATCACCCACATGTTAGTTAATCTCAGCATCTATTCTACTTTTGTACAAAACTTTAAATTTGTCCCCTTTTTTTCCATCCATACAATTACTGCCTTAGTGCTAATCCTCAGTTCCTCCTGAACTCACTTCCCCTTCTCATTTTCACCTTTCCACTTCACTCACTGTTGCTGAATGGTATGTACCTCAAGGCCTTGCCAGTGTCTGTACATCTGAGTGTGAAGATACCTGCTCGTCCTTATGTGGCAGGTGGTACACCAGAGTCCACAAAGATACCCTCATCTTGCCCATGTGATTGTGAACTCATGAAGGTGGACCTTGATGTTGTTTCTCTCTGGATCTATGCCTGGAAGTGTGTGACATATCAGAGTTCTACAGCTTTATTTGTTGAAAGATAAGTAAATGAATTAAACTATTTTGGTTCCTTTTTTACTGTATTGATTCTCTGAGTCTTCTAATTGCAATGAGACTTGGCCCTGCATCACAGACAGTTGGCAAACCTAGCACTTTCGGGTTGATTGCAGTACCACGCATTGTCTGGGGTGTCAGTGCCTTTCAGCACATTAACTTAAGGCCCCAGTGCTTCGCCTCCTGAGAGAATCATTTCAAGGACAAGACTCAAAGAGTTAATGTGGTAATGAACTAGAACACAAGAAGCAATTACTGTTGCAAGAATATCATGTTTTGTCTATAATTAGCAATACAATGGCAGCAGAACCACTAGGACTCTCCAAGTTCTCTTGTACAGCATTCTCTCAGATCTACTATTAGAATTGTTTTAAAATTTGCAAACATATTGTCTACTCTCTATTTTGTAATTACATGCTTTCCTAATGAGATAATTCCCCAGGTCACAGTGTAAATGAGGTATGACACAAAAAGCCTAGAAACTGTAGTATTCCTGAGTATTTTTAGAAAAAAAAATTTCTTTACTATGGACCATAAAATTTCCATGATTGTGACATAAATTTGAAGTATAAATTAGACCAATTACTTTCATATTGATTCCTTTTGGAGAAATCTCAGAAGTAAAGCCAACTTGACTTTTTGACCATTAGCCCAATAAAATGATAAAGCTGCCATACTCTGAGTAATCTAGTTAGTCCAACAAAGTCTGGCATCTTAACAAGCTCAGACTAGTTACTCAAACCAGTCTTCAGTGTAACATTCAAATGATTACTCTGTGCAGTCCCAGAGGTATTCATTACAGACAAAATTGCTCTTGTTGCCTTGCATACGAGCTGAGTTTTCAATGGGAAATGAAAGGATGCCTGGAAAAATAGGCCACCTAATTACGTTAAACTACTCTAGCATTTGGCTTGACATCTTCATTACTCAAAATTAAAAAGATGCTTCACTTGAGCACACAAGTTACTATTGTTTATGTTGTTTTCTTGCTAAATTGGCTTCTTACATGGAAGTCTGTTTTTCAGCATTATATCTTGAAATAGCTCACATATTTCTTACACTTTATAAAAATGTCTTAATAGCTGTATGGATACTGAATACAGGTACCATACAAATACATATATATTGGGCTCATGGTCATTAAACACTCATGAGTCTTTCTGCATATTTTCTTGATCATTATATATTGGTGTAGTTGAACTTTGATTCCTTCCCCTTACAGACTTTATCATTATTATTATTATTGTTATTATTTTAGTACAGTATTGACTCTGCTAATGGTAACTGACCATCTACATGAGAACTATGAATTCCTCAAAAAATGTAAATAAACCATAAAATTTAAACTGAAATTCATTTGTCCAGTAGACATGTTTTATATCAACCTCACCAGCAGAACTATTTTAGGAACATTTTAAAACATAAACACATGCAGAGCTCACCATCTACTGATTGCCAGTTTCTACTCATTGACACTAATGAGGCTGCTGACAGGTTAAATGTTGTGTATCATATATATTTCCAAGCTGTGGGACTCGTGAATATAAGACTCATTTTTTTATCAGAAAAATGAATGTTTGTTGCCTGTTATGCTTGAGAATTTTATTATGATTCTCTAATAGTATGTTTTTTCAAGCATTAGGGGAGTGTATTTCAGTGATAAAAATTATGAAAAGATCTGAATGAAATAGCGTTTGTGGTAAAAACAAATTCTGGTAATGTCAGGCTCCATTTGGAACATGGCTGATTCAGTGGAAAAATGTCAACAGAAGCCAAGACATGTAGGCAAAAGGAAGGGGCTGTGGTTCTAGTACATAGCCTGCTGGCTATGCAGTGGCACTTGATACATTTTGAAAACAACTCTCTGACTTGTTCACAATTATATTTTGAGAATTTTTTTTTCTTTAGTACGTGAACAACTGTGAAAAACTAAATAATCTTTTCTGGTAAAATTTGCAAGTACGTGTTATGGAGGGGTTTTTTTTCTGGCACTTACAATAAACCTGTCACTAAAGAATACCCAAAACATAAGCGTGATATTTCAAGTTCAGACTAGTAGTAATCTGCTCAATGATGCTGCCTGGCCATGCCAACTTTGTTTCCAAGGCACTTAAAGACTCTTCTAAGCACTAAAATTTTTAATATGTCAATATGTCAAAAAGGAACAGTTTTGCCCATTTTTAGTGTACAAACAGCGAAGCTTAGAAAAGCCAAGGCTTCCCACTTAGCCTGTCCCTTCTGAAACTCCCTTCTTCATAGACTCACCTGCAAACCAAATACCTTTAAAAACGTCAAGTTACTCTTTCCAATTTCATTTTGTCAGTTTGGAAGGAGACCTAGCCAGACTTTCCTGAAACCCAAAGAGGGTTTCAGTTTAACTTCTATCTATATTTGTATTTTTTCTTTATTTTGTGTTCTTTTTCATCTATATTATTTCAGATTTGGGGTGTGGAAATATTTAACTGTAACCCTAATTATTTGAAATTAAGTAGTGGCTGTCTTGGAAAATCTTTTTTACACCTCCTTTGCTGTTCATCAGTTATGGTAATTGATCCTGTTCTAGCAGAGCCAAACAAGTGATTTATGAGATGCACCATGAGATTATTCAAGTGGAATAACTTGGTTTGAAAGTCATAGAAACTCTGGTGGTCATGATTTGAAGACCAACAGTGAAAACTTTCCAGAATTTCCCTAGCATTTCAGAAGGCCATTCTTCAAGTAGAGCTAACCCTTCTGGGAGTTATTTTCTGAAGTCACAAGGCAGAGTGCCCTGAGAAGAAGTGTAGGGAGAGAGAGGCAATGGATTGCAGAATGGAACAGGGCAGTAGCTCTATAGAGAAGTTGCTCTCAGGAAATCCTGGACTCTTCTATACTTTGGGTACTGAGCCAATAATCTCTAAAACCAAACAACTGTGGTCTCTCACCTGGCTTTGTAGCTCTTGTGGGGGTAGCTTATTGTGTGAATAGGTGTTCAAATTAGTGTATCTTGGGGAGACAGTTGCGAGATGGTGTTCTTACTCAGCCACCAATTTGTTCCCCCCACTAGCTACATGTGCTTGGACTTCAGTTCAAAGTGATGGCTCAGTTTTAGTAAGAAGCTTCTGCTTGGGTGGAAGTTTAGGTTAGCACATCCCTAACTCCAATGTTAGGAATGAATTAGATTGCTGATGATGATGATGATGACAGCTGTCAGTTGTTAGCTACCTATTTCTGGGAAGGAACTAAGCAAAGGTTTTTGCATACAGTAATTCACTTAATTTTTACAGTTCATCAAGGGTGAGACAGATTGAGTGACTTGGGAAACATCGATGAGGATTGGAAACATCATAGTGAGGATTCTAGCTGAGAAAGTCTAGGGCCCAAGTCAGACTACTTTTGCTTAACTAGGGTTAGTTTTATTTTAAAACTTTTAAGATCAAAATGTTGACATGCTTTCTAATTCCTTTCTGTATTAAGATAACTGAAATGTGTTATACATGTTAGAATATTCTGAGAAACTTTGGGTTGAACCAGATGAAACCATGGATATTTTAACATTTTTAGCTATAAAATCAGCACATTTATATTTGTTCATATATGAAAGTTGTACAATTATAAGGTCTTATTTACTGTACCTTTATTAATTTATTCAGGAGAGTGATTCCTCCTTCCTCTTTATTGGCCTTTTCTATGCTTACTACCACTCTTGCCATGCACTTTGCAGACGTGGAAACTGAGGGCCAAAGAAGTTAAAGGATTTGGTTGTATTTATGGAACTCATTGAATAGAGGGGAAACCCACAGGATCATTACATATGTTATAAACATTTAATAATTGACAGGCTGAGGATTTAGCTCAGTGGTTCTGCCTCCTGCCTTGCAAGTGCAAGGTCCTGAGTTCGATTCCTGGTACAAAAAAATTTGGATAAAATTCATTAGGTTTTAATATATTAATTTTAAACACAGACAGCCTTCGAGCTTTAATATAGTTCCATTTTTTAGAAAAACTTGTGTTAAGTTGATTTTCTCAAGTCTCTTTAGCTTTCTATGATTGTATTTTTGCATAAATATAGACCTCTAGAATGTTATTCTAAAGAAATAAATGGGTAAAATTATCCATCACAGTGAACCATAACAGAAAAATTCAGAACAGCCTAAATATTTGAAGAAGAAAACTGCTGGAATAAATTCTAGGATATGAGTAAAATGATATAATATGGAGTCATTTAAACAAAGATATTGATAATATTTATTGACATAGAATACTATTCATGATCCATTTTATCTGATCATTATAGCATAACAGTAACAATGCAAGTAGCATTTATTGATTGCTTCATACAAACCAGTGTGTGTACTGTCTACCTACGATATAGACATTATCTCATTTACCTTATTTAATCCTGATAAACTGTCAATGAGCTGAATATTATTATCATCCTTATTTCACAGATTTGGAAACTGAGGCTTAAAGAAATTAAGTAAGGACATCTACTAAAAGATAACCTAAGATTTGCATATAGCATTTGTAGCTCAAAAATCAGACCTCTGTGATCTTCTTTTTGTTATTAAAAACAAAAACAAATGCTTAAAATGAAATAACAAGCACACACTGAAAAGAATCTAGAAAGGTATACATTTTAATAATGTTTTGTTTTATTTTTTCCTAAGTGGTTGAATTAAGAGTGATTTTACTCATGCATACTTTATTATTTTTAAAAATGGTTAATATGGGATATTTCTAAAATAAAGTTCAAAAGTGCAAAACTAGATCTCAAAATGTATCAAATCAATGTGAGTATTGAAAAAAACTAGATTATTATTATTAGAAAGTATGGATTACATTTTATATAAAATTGTATGCTAAATAATAAAATTAAATCCTTCAATACTACCTCTTAAAGGATATATATGTGTGGCCAGATAGTTTCAGAAGTAGCTCCTCCCCTTTCATCTGGGTTGTGGGTTGTTGGTAAAGGGAGTACCTTACTTGTTTTCCAGAAGCTCATGTAGACCTCCAAGCAATACTGAGGGAAAACAAATCTCTTCCCCATTCCAGTATCCTTAGTGAATTATGGCAGGAGGATCCCCTGTATGTTAAGAGCTTTTCTAGTAACTTGGGATGGGGAATCTGGCATCACCCACAATAGTGGAGCATGAGGCTACCCTCCCCAGTGTCCACTGGTTTGAGTCAAGTGCTTGACTTCAGTACCCCCTGCACCCTCAGAGCTTCAACCCTCAAAGTTCTCCCAGGAAGAGCCAAGGTCAGACATTCTCTGTGGGAGGCTCAAATTATCCCTGTTTTCTGGTTCATTCAAGCTTTGCACACTAGTTTTTTGTATAACTGAGCTTTAGCCTTGTACCCCAGTCCTAGTAGAGGCCTTTGTTGAGCCAATACCGTAGTTTGTTTTGATTAGCGGGACCAATCATGCCCTTGTAGTGATCTTGTTGAAAAGCAACCTTGCTGTTCAGCCTTCTCACTACTGCCTGCACATCTGTCTAGCTTGGCCCATCAGTGGTTACTGTGGCCCTCCCCAGTCAGTTCTATCTCAGAGTAGTGCCTCATCATTGGCAGTTCTGTTTTCACTGTAAGATTGCTTATAGCGATCCCTTGGTCATGCCAGCCTCAAGCAATTCCTCTTTCAGTTACATTCTGAGATTGTTTTGAGTAAAACTTCAAGCATACTGCTTTTACTGGAAGCCTCAGTTCCTATTTCTCTGTATTCTCTCCTTTATACACACCGTGTCTTCTAGCTCTTTGTATCTCAAATCACACATTGCAGAATGTCTTACACATGGTAGGAACACAACAAATGCTTCTATGCTGAATGGGTGCTCACTGTGTTTTATTTTACATGGGTTACAAAAATTCATAAACGCTGATAAAATAAATGTTATGCTTTCTACCAAAAATTTTATTTTGATAACTATTGCCAGAAAAATTAGTACATTGTGTGTTTTTAAATGAAGATGATTTATTACTGTTGTCTAAAATGTGAAGAAAGACAAAAAAATTGTTTGCAGGATCATTGGCTTGAGCACATCAACGGCACTGTTGGACAATTCTTGCCGAGTGTTAAGATGATTTATGTAATGGACTGAAGCTTTCCACAGCAATACATTACAGTCTCAAGCTACCAAACCTTGTTCATGCAGAGACAAAGGAATCTGAAAAATACCTGCTTCTGAAGGTCTTCTCAAAAGAAATTAGAAATCATGTTGACGCTGTTTAAACATTTTTAGAGGAAATCACCTTTACAATGCAATCATTTAACTTTTGAAAATGTACAGAGGAAGGTTTTTTTTCTAATAAATTTCTCAGTTCACTTTGCTTCCTATTAATTATTTGAATCTTGCAAAAATAAAGAAGATGAAACATTTTTGAACATTGGAATTTTTCTTTCTTTGACTTTCAGGAATTATGTTACAGATTAAAAATTAAGGCATTCTGTATATGTTTGATGACAGTGGTATTTATTTATTTTTCAAATAAAGATCTATATGAGAAACATATTTTACAATGTTATAACCATAGCCATATTTTAGTGTATGCATGATTACATGAATCCATCACATAATTTAAAGATGTGTACAAGATGATATCTTTTGAATTCGTCTGAGTTATGGGACTTCTTGTCACCATAGATGGAATGCTATGTATAATGATTGCAATATGTGGACAGAGACCCACAAACACAGTGCTCCTCTGATAGAGAATTAGATTTTAAGAAAAGTAGGAAAGGCAAAGTCCAAAAGAGACTCTCAATTATGTGTTTCTGTTCAGCATGCACTGCACTCTATCTGGACAATATGAAAATATGAATTCCAAATGCTCAAAAGAAAAGGCAGTGTAATTAACATTCCATTTGCAGATGCAATGATGTAGAATATAAAGTAAGCACATGCTGTAGCAAAGGAAATGTGGATTGCAGAAGGAGAAAATAATATAAACAGGATACCCATGTCATGGAATATGTAAAGCAATGTGATTAAGGAGGAGTGTTAGTATATAATTAAACTAGGTGAAAGGTTTTTTTTTTCCTTTTCTACTGAAATTGTGGCTGGGAAAGGTTGGAATGCTGGAATAATGTTGGCTTTAGTCAGATGGCTGGAAAGGCATCCCAGCAGATCAATCCAGAGCACATCTGAAAGGTCTCCTGTAACCCTCCTAACCCACCTTGTGGTTCTGGTCTCAGAATCGATCCCTTTGATTAGCAATTTTACCTCCTTGCAAAGAATCTCCCTTTGCAAGGATTGCAGACAGTAATAGCTTTTTGCTAAACTTAGACAGGAAATCGTTGGTCCCCAAATTCATTCACCTTTTACTTGGGTCCGTAGGCATTGAACTTATCAACCATGGGTTGCAGGCTCCTCAGCAATGGGTGAAGTTATTGGTGCTCTGCACGTTAAGTCAGTATCAGCACCCTCAGGACGTGTCTTGTGCCTGCACTCTGTTCCGCACTCCCTTCTTACTTTTCAATTTTAAATACACAATTTCATTCCATTAAAATAAATGTAAAACTTTACCCCAGTTATTTATGGGGTGCAATTAAATATATTAGGAATGAATAGAGTCCACTTTTCTCTACTTTGAGGTTTGATTAATGGGAAATAGTCTGAGGTTCCTTTAGAATATCATTGTAGGGAATACAGCTCAATCACCCACATGCAGTTTGTAGTGGATTGTTTTCTAAACATGACCCAAGCCATTGCATGTATAAAATCCACTTAAGAGCAACAATAGACATGTAAAGCTGCACATCACCAACAAACTTTTATCTGGAAAACACATATTGTTGGGCTTTTTACATATGTTTTCATTTTTAATGCTCTGAAGAAACCCAGGAAGTGAGTTTTGAAGCTGAGACCTGCAAGGAAAAAGAAACTTGATTCAGAACCCAGAGTCATAAATGTTTAAATAACCTGGATACAGACCTTGTCTATTGAATTCCAGAGACTCATATCTTTCAAATAATCTCTGTGGCTGTTCTTATTAGTAAACGAAGAAATCATTATTCACAGTCTCAACCAGTCCAAAATCTAGCTCCTCATCAGAGAACGATGTAACACTTTATAAGCTAAATGTGCACATACTACCTTTTAAGGTTTTAAGAAAATAGCTTGCAATGGCCATTGACTCTGTTATAGAGAACTATAAAAATGCTCTCTTGAGGATGCTATTTTAAATTACTACTTTAATGCTTCCAAAAGTTCTCTGCAGCCTTGAGTAGTTCATCTTTCTTCCAGAATTAACTGAACCTCCTGATACTACACCCCACCCTCCACTCTTGCTCTTGACCCTGCACCTGCACAGAGTTGGGTACTGTCCACTCTGCAGTGGGTGGGGTGGGGGTCCTGACTGGTGCTCCAGCACCAGCAACATGATGAGGCTTTCCTGAGAGGAGAAAGACAGTGGATCGCTTAAGAACAGGGAGAGTTTGTTCAAGTAGCAACAATAAAATTTTGAGTTTTTAAGCCATTTGGATCACACTGATTGACTAGTTTACACCAAATCTCTACACACATTTGTTTCCAATTTGCCTTTAGTTATCACAGTGTAGATTCAGGTGAAATGAAAATTAATGGCCTGAATTTCACTATCATTAAATACATCTCCATTTATATCAATGGTCGTTGAGGAGTTTCATCAATTGCTGACGAGGAAGGGGGAAGGTTTCAGGCTGCAGCTTGGATTCTGGCCTCTGGGCACTGATGGGCAAGAGACATCAGAGGGCAGTGAGGAAGACTGTGCTGCTTTGAAGGCCACACCTGTCCCGCCACCCCAGATCCTACAGGGGCCCCCTCAGTCATGGCATTCACTCTGTGGTGACCCCTAACTCAGGCTAAGAAATGTAGCACTGTGGTCTCCAGAGGACATGGAGATCCTCTTAGAGGGGATCAGGTGATCTTTGTTCCCCAAAGGGTTGAAGAAAGAGTAATTGTTTAAACTCCAGGGCACATGGGGGGCTGTCACTCGGTAAAGACCCCAAGTCAGTGGGCAAGGACAGCAGGTCCTCTGCATCATCAAGAGGGCTTTAGCATGAACTCCTCTGACGGTCAGGCCCCACTCCATCTCGTGTTCCTGTGAGCACCCTTACATTCCCACTGTCGGCATCGGAACTCTGCTGGTCTGTAGCTTCAGGTGCCCCAGCTCTTATCAATGGGGCCCAGACGTCCTGCCTGCCGAGGCTATTAGATTGCAACAACTTCTGAGAGCCAGGGACCACACATTCTTCTTTACAAATCTTCTGGAATCTCTGTGTCACTATGGCATGGGCAGCAGCCAGACAGAGACACTAACTACTCTACTCAGACTCCTTCAAGCTGCACAAGCCAGGATTCTTCCAACAAAATATTGTTGGCCTACTGACACATTTTGAGATGAATGTTATATAACATCTTATTAATCGGCCAATGCAGACTTTTGAGAATACAAGAAAATTATTGAAACCCATGGAATAAAAATGGTATATTCACAAACCTTATTCCATTAAAAACTCAACATGGTATACATGCATACATTTAGTGATTATTTTGTTTATTCATTCAACAAACTTTTAACACAAATTCAAACAAGAGGCTCATGGAAATAAGACAAAATATCAAATCATATCTTGTTCTGTTATACCCTCCCAACTTCAAATTGTCTATCTTATAAAAGTTAACTATTTAGTTAAAACATCAATGACTTTTGAAGTATAAAGCACAGTTAGAGGGCTGTTATTCCTTACCAACCATGGTTGTTTTAGTAGTTGAATCCCTGCAGAATGTTAACAGATAACAGTTATACACTATTTAATAAACACATTCTTATGTAGTTTTCAAAAATCAAAGTGAAAGATGTCATAGAAGTTAAAGTTGGGAAATTAGCTAATTTATTTCTACATTTTAAAACATTAGTAATTAGGTGGGCACTGAACTTTTTTAAAGTTCTAGGACATTTTGACATTTATACAGTTACCACAGTACTTTATATGGCATCAGTTACACTGTAATAGGCTCTTGGCAAATAACCATATCATGATTTCTAATGTAAAGAACAGAAACTACTAAGTAACCTTACGTTGTTTAAATTCTTGACCCACATAACTACCCATTACCAGTTAAGTTGTGGAATCTGTGGTTTTGGTGTATAACTGCATGGATTAAATAACATTAATGTGTAATTACATGAAAATAAACCAAGTAGCTTAGTTAAATTGCAGTACAATTGTTATCACTGAATGTAAAGTGATACCAATTAAACCTTCCTCTAAAATACCACAAATTAAGATTTAACAACTGAAGAAACTCTAGAATATAAAGTCATGAGATACTCTGGGTAGAATATCCCTTAGCATTTTCAGAGGTCTAATGGCATTTTTAAATTAAAAGCAACTTTCTACTTTCTTTCCATTACTTGTACCTTATTCAGTAAGGTTTCAAATAGGCACTGATTAACTTCTTAAAAGTTACATATCAAAAAATTTAGCAATTGCTGGGCTGTCAGAAACAAATTCTGAATTCCTGTGCTCATGTGATGAATTTCGGTGGGTGGGTATTGGGGTGGAATTTGATACAAGGAAATACCTGTTATTAATGCTAATATTAATTCTTAACTTATGAAATTTTGTTTAACAGAGACAGTGGTTATTAGCAATTTTGTGTCATCCAACCTAATAAAATAATAACAATGGTACTGCTCATGTAAATATTCCAGCAATAAAAAAATGCCTTCTTACAGCTTGACATGGTGTGCATGGCTGTAATCCCAGCTCTCTGAGAGGCTGGAGCAGGAGGATCTCAAATTTGAACCCAGCCTGGGAAACTTGGTGATTTCGTGAGACTGTCTCAAAATAAACAATAAATGAGGGCTGAGAATGTAGCTTGTTGCCAGGACCCTGGGTTCAATCTCCAATACCACCAAAAACACCTTCTTTCATCATATATCTACCCTTCCTGCCTACGTATTTAGTTGGTCATCTACAAGCTAAGCGAAGCTGAAAAAATTGTTTAACTTCTGAGCCTCAATTTCTTTTCAAGAAAACGGGGGCAGCGATCACTATGCAAAGGGTTGCTGTAATGTTTAAATGTAAGCAGCATGGTCAAAGGACTCTTTAAAGCACTGTATATGAAATAGGCATTATTAAATATGCTTTCTCTTCCACCTCTCCACTGGTCATGTCTTATACTTGCAAAAGGAACTGAAGGGTTAGCACTGTAGACTCAGGGCCTAACATATATCAGATATGTGAGAGTTTAATCAAACTTAGGACACTAATATATTTTTCAGACAAAAACTATATACTGTTAACAGAAGACTTTGGTAACAGATGATTGAACTTTTAGAGCTGGTAACTTTTTTTACCAGAATGTTAAATATTTAAGAAAAATTATCTGCAGGGATGAATCAACCCTTCACCCTCAAATGCTAACTAACCCACGGCTGCCTCCCCATGGCCAGGTCTAAATTCCAGATGTTCCAAGTAGCTCGTCATTTAATCTTGTCTTCTGTCAGTGCCTAAACAAATATATCAAAGCTTGTACAACATTTAGCAAGTACAACTTGACGATTTTCTTTCTGTTAGACAAATAGACGCCATCTGGGAAAAATAACCCCAGGCATTTGGACACAGGAGCATGAAGCTTATTGGCTGAACAGCCAAGGAATACCTTACACTACTTTCTTTGGCTCCTACCCTTTGCCTCCTCATTTCAAATCTTGCACACTTCAGCAGGCCCTGTGCTGTTAGACAAGGGGGTCCTTGTTACCCATACACGCAGATACTGTGAAGGCTCTCTTATTTTGAAAGATAGACTTGCAAGAATTGTCTGGACCAAAATGTTCCCTTTCATTTTATGACACCTGTTTTATAAAAGACTACTAAATATAGCTGTGTATTGATACAAATTAGTAACAATGTTTCTTTATTCAGCTCTTCCCTATACTTTCTAACATTTACCGCATTCTTTTTTAAACAGTTGTGTTTTCATATAATCTTTTCTTCCTTCTTTATCTAAGCCCGTTTGTAAAAGGAAAAGGCCCAGGTGTGTTAATAGTATTTATTTTGCTCTTGACTTTTATTCAGAATTAGTATTATAATAATAGTATTTTGCTTTTCATGATGGACTGAAGTGAAAGTTAAATATTTGCAACATTATTTATCAGCTTTTAGGGTAAATCAAATGTTACTAGAAATCATGAAAGCAATCTTCACTTTTGATGATAAAATCTTTGAGATAAAATTAGCTTCTAATGGAATCTGAAAACTATATCAAACCTTCAGTATGCCCACACTTATGCAACATGTTTAAATTACTTCTTTTCTAATATCTTTTTTTTCGTCCGTTGAAACAGGTAACTTTTCAAGCCCAAAGGCAATTGCCCCAGACTTCTGGAATTCATTTTTATTACATCCCATAATCCAAGCAGTAGGGAGCCCTATGAAACATGTTTGATCAAACATTAATTTTATAAATTGCCTCCCTTCCCCACAATTCCCATGAAAAAGGTATTCAGCTAGATTAAAACTCTGGAAAATTTTAATGGGACCTTTGAAATTTGTTTGAGTTCAGCTTCCTGGAAAAATAAAACTGCCTAATGGAAGCAGTCTTTATACCAGAAGTTGATATGCTGTAGAGGCAATTTTCTTCCATGCATAGTAGTGAAATAAATGGCAGTAGGCTAATTTGAACATTTGAAACATATTGCTAAACCGTGATTCTGCTTGTGATCCTATCCAAGGGTGGTGTGTGTGTTCCTGGCCAGGAAGAACAAGGGCATGATAACTTGCAACAATGTCACTCTTGTCTTTACGCAGGCCTACCCTGGTCCAAGTCTAGAAAGCGAAGACTTCAACATTCCACCCATCACTCCTCCTTCCCTCCCGGACCACTCGTTGGTGCACCTGAATGAAGTTGAATCTGGCTACCACTCTCTGTGCCACCCCATGAACCACAATGGCCTGCTACCATTCCACCCACAAACTATGGACCTACCAGAAATAACTGTCTCCAACATGCTGGGCCAGGATGGAACCCTGCTTTCCAGCTCCATGTCTGTGGTAAGAATCTCCTCACCTCTCTGTGGCAGGAAATGACAGACAAAGTAAAGGCCAGAATAATTTAGGCAAGGACTTTTACATTGTGATGATAGCATTATGAAACTATAAAGAGTTTTTCACCTATGGAAAATATTCTCCACAAATTTTTTAAATTTGTAAAGCAATTTTCCATTTTTTACTTAAGGCAAAAATCAGTAATTACTTTTGTAATCACTCATGTTTGTAACCCAAAGTACTAAATACTGCTTGACATTGAATGTGCTGTCACACAAACTGGCTCACCAGCTGTCAGATAAAAAGTAATCCTAAATGATGCTACTTCCCGTCTTATGTAGGATTCCTCCCACAAGTAAGATCCCCCCTGCTTCTGAACAAGAACTGCTGCAGTCCTGATTTGCCCACAATTTTCCACCGTCCATTTCCACAAATGTATATCTTAGAAAAGCAAGAAGACAGTTTTTACTTCTATTTTGGAATTATTGTTCTTTTGATCAAAATTCATCTTTGTTAAGATGTTTCAATCTAATGGGACATTTTGTATTTCTGAATTAACAGTTGAAACTTCTCAAATTTAATGGAAATGTTAATCACTTAGAAAACTAGCCAAACGTCAAATGCCCAGGCCCTACCCAGAGAATCCAAGAGGTCTGTATTTTTAATGAGTGTTCCATAACTGAGAAAGACTGGCTTGTTGTAAAGCTTTCCTTCTGATTTTTATATCACCTTAATACTTAATAATTTATCTGTCTGTATTCCAAAGAGTGAAAAGATGCATGTCAGTAGCATGTGGTCTAGGGCAGAGTGTCTAGCTGTGACATAAAATTCTCCTCCCTGGTTAACAGTGACTTTTAATTAGTGCTCTTTGATTTTTCAATATTCAATCACTTTAAAGTCAAATTCTCTGGTTATTTTCATCACTGAATAGAGCTGCTGTGTTCACAATGAACAAATAACTTGCTCATTTGCAATGTTCCTTATTTTTTTTAAAAAAGTATTTCATAATATCACTTATCTAAATCATTTGAAGATGGATTTCTACCTTGAGCAACTTCATAAAATGGTTTTTCAGGTAACCTTGAACAGAAGGGAGATGGGGCAGATGAAAGAAGACTGGAAAGAAACCCCAGGAATGAACTCTTACAATCTAGCACCCATCTGGTAGATAATAGAGGAAAACTCATTTGCAGCACTAGCTGTGGTATAGAACTCACTGTTGCTTATTTTTTAGACTATATTCTATCTGTATAGATGTGGCATATAACTATTTATATGACTTCATAAAATAGAAGAAGCACGGATTATTTTCACAACATGCCAAATGTCTAAGTCTGAAAAATGTTGTACTGCAGTGTAGTGGCCTTGGAAAGTCATAGCCTTTTTCCTTGTTAGAACTATGCCTTCAGAGCAGTTCCCTATTCCAGTTGGGTTTCCAACTCTTGCTTAAAGGGGTCCCTGTTCCCTGGAAAGGAGAGGAAGGAGACAGTCAGTGTAGAGCATAGCAGTTTGTCCTCTCCTTGTGGAAAGAATGGGAGCTGGGTTGCAGAAGAGATGATTTTAAGTCCCCAAAGCCTTTTTCCATGATAAAGTAGAACTGCTTCTCACTTGCATTTTGCACTCCTTAGCATTCCTGGGCATCTTTCCAGATCAGCTGCCTGTGAGAGTTCCTCCATCCTCAATAGCACATTTGGGACAGGACAGGACACTCTCTAGGCTCTTCCACCTTTGACACTGCCTATCTTCCTATCAGGAGCTTCTGCTCATAAAACTTCATTATGTTCCTAACCCCCAACCTATTGTTAAAATAGGACTTTCAGTATGTATTTTTTGCCTCAGCATGGTGCTTCTCTCGGAAATTTTAACACTTTTCAAGGTAGAGGGGAGACAAATTCCCAACTAGGTCTAAGGCTTGGACTCTAAGCTAAAGGAATGAAGCTCTAACTTGCCGTTCTACATGTTGAAGGTAAGTCAGAGGGTTTGTCATAGAGTGGCAGGCCTCCCCAGTACCTCTCAGACCACGTTCTCGAAGCGGGCATCTACTTTGCCCACTCACAGTGCTGTTCCTTGCCCTTAATGGAATAAACAACAAGCTGTTCTGGACATTGGCAGTGTTGGTGAGGACGTGGAGAAGCTTCTTTTGGTCCATAGGACAATGTGCGATGCCAGCGCTATGTAATCTGTGCTTTCCAGTAACAACAGTCTCCGGCTATTGAGTGGCAACATTGAAGGGCAAATTTTTTACTTCATTTGATTTTAAGTACTTGACACTTAAGTAGCTGCTTGGGCCTGCTCCCTACTACTTCGGATAGTATTGGTCTAACTGATGATGTTACGTGTAGCCTTAAATCTGTCTTAGACCTACGCTTTAAGCCAGCATGATCTTGGGAAAAGTAGATTTGGAAATTCATCTTGTTCCTGTTTCAAGGCTTGGGTCTCTGGCTGAGTTCCAGCAGCCAGAGTTTGATACAATAGGAATCTTACTAAGTTGGGAGAAACAGGAGCTATCTTTATCCAGGCCTTTGAGACACACAGAGCCTCTTTCATTCTTGTTTTGAACTACTGTGTGAGCAGAATGTCATGCCACAGCATGTATTGTCCTCAGCGTGTATGTACCAGGGCATAAAATTTTAAATTGTTTTAATTTTAAATTTCTATTAGTATGTTTGTGGCATATAGTGATTATATTCAGCTTGGACCTTTGAGATACATAGCTACATCAAATCTTGATCATTTTTACTTCCCCTGCCCTCCCCTTGAATCCCCTTCCTATATCTAGATTCTGCCTCCTATTTCTTATCATAGTTCTTTAATTTTGCTCTTCACATTATTTGTATTTTGAGTCTCTCGTATTACAAAATCATGTAATTTTTTTTCATTAATTTTATTGGTACATTTTAGGTATACAATATGATGACATTTGTCATTGGGTATCTGTACCTTTACGTAATATATCTTGGTTCTTTTTTTTTCCCCCATTCCCCCACCTTCCCATCAACCCCTATACCCCTCCCTATTCACAAAGACTTTGTTTCTGTTTTTTCCTTTTCTCATATTTATTCCATTTCCTTCTTTCCTTTCCCCTACCCCTCCCACTTCCCCTTCCCCTTTGAAACTTTTCTTCCTATTTCATATTATCTATTTCACATTTTGATCCTTATTTACACTTTCAATTTCTCACATCAGAGAAACTATTCAGTATTTACACCTGTGTCCTATTTATTTCACTTAAGAGTATGGCCTCAATATGCATCCATTTAGCTATAAATGTCTCCAGTTTCTCATTCTTTATGGCTGATTAGTACTCCATTTTATAAAAAAACTTTTTTAAACTCATGTAATATTCAATCTTCTGTGACCAATGTATTTTATTAAGTATTATGTTTTCAAGATCCATCCATTTTCCAACAAATGATTCAAATGTAACCTTCTTTATGCTGTTATATCTATACATATATATATTTTTTTTTCTTTTTAATCTATTTATCTATTGATGAGATTATGAGCCACTTCCAAGATTTAGCTATTGGTGAGTTGTACTGCTATTAACATGGGTATGTATGTATCATTGTAGTATGAGGACTTTAGCTTTTGGGGGAAGATATTCAGGAGAGGTATAGCTAGATCAAATGGAATTTCTACTTTAATTTTGTGAAGAATTTCTGTAGTGATTTCCAAAGTGATTGTATACCCACTAACAATGTAGCAGGGTGTGGGTCCCTCATACCCTCACCAGCACTTGTTGTTTTCTGAGTCTTTGATAACTGCCATTCTTACTGGAGTAAGGTAGAATCCAGGTATTGTTTTGTTTTGCATTTCCCTAAAAACAAAGATGTTCATATATGTATTGCTATTTGTATTTTTTTCTTCTGAGAATTATACGTTGATTTCAATTGCCCATTTTTTGATTTGGGTCATTTATTTTGGAGGGTCTAATTTTTTGAGTTATTTATATATTCTAATTATTAGTCCTCTATCTGAGGAGTAACTGTCAACATATTTTCCCTTTCTGCAGGTTATCTCTTCATCTGTTGGTTATTTCCTTTGCTGTGAAGAAGCTTTTTAATTTGATATACTTCCATTTTTTTGATTCTTGACATTATCTCTTGTGCAATTGAAGTTCTGTTCAGAAAGTCCTTACCTATGCCTGTTTCTTAAAGAGTTTTACCTATTCTCTTTTCCAGCAGATTTAGTTTTTCTATTGTTATACATAGGTCTTTGATTCATTTTGATTTTATTTTACTACAGCATAAGAGATAATGGATCAAGATCCATTCTTCTGCATGTGGATAACTGGTTTGTCCAGCACTTTTTGTTAAAGAGAATTTTTTTCACAGTGTATATTTTTAGCCCCTCTGTCAAAAAGCAAATGGGTGAAGGTCCTTGGAGTTCTTTCTGTATTCTCTATTTTATTTCATTAGTTGTATGTCTGGTTTTTGTGCCAGTACCATGCTGCTTTTACTACTGTAGCTTTGCAGTATAACTTGAAGTTTGGGGTTGTATTACCTCCTGCCTTGCTCTTGTTGCCCAGGTTTGCTTTTATTATTTTGAGTCTCTTCTGATTACATATAAATTTTAGAATTATTTGTCCTACTGAATGTATTTTATGGGGATTTCCTTAAATCTATGTATTATCTTAGTCATATGGCCATTTTGAAGATATTTCAAAACATTTTCTAATGTCCTCTTCAATCTCTTTTTTCAAAGCAATATAGTTTTAGATGTAGAAGTGTTTCACTTTCTTAGGATAATTCTTAGATATTTATTTTTAAAGCTACTGTGAATGGGATTGTTTTTCTCATTTCTCAGTGATTTCTCTTCTGAATTTTCTTCTTCTTGCTATGTACAAACAATATTGATTTTTGTGTATTTATTTTGTATAGGGCCACTTAGCTGAATTTATTTCTAAGAGTCTTCTGGTGAAGTTTTGGGGACCCTTTATGGAACTGACCATGTCATCTAGAAATAAAGTTATTTTGACTTCTTCCTTTTCTATTCAAATCCATTTTCTTTTTCTTCCCTAACTGCACTAGCTAAGGTTTTGAGTACTATATTGAAGAGGAGTGGTGAGAGTAGATAACTTTGTCTTGTTCCTGATTTTAGTGGGAATACTTTAAGTTTTTCCCCATTTCTTGTAATTTTGGCAGTGGGTTTGGCAGTGGCTTTTATCCTTTTAAGATAAGGTACCAATTTTCTTCAAGGTTTTTAATCATGAATGGATGTTGGGTTTTTTAATGGCTTTCTTTGCATCTATACAGATGACCATGTGATTTTCATATTTACTTCAGTTTTGTGATGCATAACATTTATTGATTTACAAATGGTGAACTAGCCTTGTGTCTCTGGGATGAAACTTGCTTGTCCATGGTGTGTGATCGTTTTAATGATTTGTTGTATTCTGCTTGAAAGTATCTATCTTATTGAGGATTTTTGCATCTGCATTCATTAAGGAAATTGGTTTGTAGTTTCTTTTTTTTGTTAAGTTCATGTCTGGTTTTGGTATCAGGGCAATGCTACCTTCAAAAAAATGACTTTTGCAGTCTTCCTTCTCTTTTAATTTTGTGAAAGAGTTTCAGAACTATTTGCATTAGCTCTTTCCTGAAGTTCTTATAAAATTCAGTGGTGAATCTATTGGGCCCTGGGGTTTTCTTAATTGGTAGTGTCTTTACCACTGCTTCAATTTCATTCCTTGCTTTTGCACCATTCAGGATTTTTATAACTTCTTGGTTCGGTTTTGGTAATTCATTTGTGTCAAAGAGTCTATCCTCTTCATTTAGACCCACCAATTTGTTGGAACACAAATTTTCAGAGTGTAAATAAGACTGCGAGGACACTGCAGCTTTGTGTCTTTGTAGCTGCGTGTGTTGCTCTCATCCTTCTTTCCCTCTCTTTCTTTATTTCTCCCTCTCCTTTTTCTTCTCGTTTCATCTACTATACATAGATATGCGAAAGAGAATTTAAACAGTGCTTCAATCTAAATAGCATCTTTCATAGGCAATTCAGGGGAATCCTCACTAAAATTGTGTGGAGAGGATTTAATTTTATTTTATTCATTCATTTTTGCGGTGTTGGGGATTGAACCCAGATCATTGCACATGATGGGCGAGCACCCTACCCCTGAGGCACACGCTCAGCCTGGCCTAAGTGTTGGAAGGGCTCAAATAATTGGCTGATAATATATGGCTACTGTCCTTTAGGAGATAATAAACTACAGAGAAAACATTAATAGTTATGAAAATTAGAGTAAAACATGAAGCAATTAGAGAGCAATTACTTGTACAATTAGAGTACAATTACTTGTACTGATCATAATTTTAGAAGTAGTTCATTTTTTTAGTTAATTTTATTGGTACATTTTAGGTATACAATATAGTGACATTCATCATTGGAAATTTGCACCTTTACATAACCTCTCTTGGTTCTTATTTTTTCCTCATTCCCCTGCTCTCCCTTCAACCCCTCCATCCCTCCCTATTTACAAAGATTTTGTTGCCATTTTTTTATTTTCTCATATTAATCCCATTCCCTTCTTTCCTTTCCCCTAGCCCTCCCACTTCTCCTTCCCCTTTGTCCCTTTTCTTCCTATTTCACATTACCTATTATACATTTTAGTCCTTATTTACACTTTCAGTTTCTCACACTAGAGCAACTACTTGGTATTTACACATGTGTGTCCTATTTATTTCACTTAAGAGTATCACCTCAATGTACATCTATTTAGCTATAAATGTCTCTGGTTTCTCATTCTTTATGGCTGAGTAATACTTCATTTTATAAAAAAAAAAACTCACATTTTCTTCATCCAGTCTCCAGTTGATGGGCAACTGGGCTGCTTCCAAGTTTTAGCTATTGCAAATTGAGCCGCTATGAACATTGGTGCACATATATCACTGTGGTATGATTCTTTTAATTCTTTGGGGAAGATCCCCAGCAGGGGAATACCTAGGTCAAATTGGACTTCCAGTCCTAGTTCTTTGAGGTATCTCCATACTGATTTCTACAGTGATTGCACCAGTCTACACTCCCACCAGCAGTGGAGCAGTGTTCCTCTTTCCCCACAGCCCCACCAGCATTTATTTGTTGATTTCATGATAGCAGCCATTCTTCCTGGGGTGAGGTGGAATCTCAGTGTTTTTCATTTGCATTAGAAGCAGTTCTTAATTGGAAGGGATTATAGTATTCTATCTAGTTTTGGATATAAAATTTAGTGATAAAAGTAGTCCTGCAGACAGAGCTGGAAGAATAGTTTTAACTTGGATAAACAGAGAAGAAAGAAAAGGCATGCTGGAGAGCTTTCAGAAATCAGGTTCAGTATCTTAAATTGGGAAATTTGATTAAAGGCTTCAAAAACCAATCAAAGTACTGTGAGCTCTAAGGATGGACTGTAAGAAATCATTGGTGAAAAAAAAAAAGAAAAGAAAAAGAAATCATTGGTAAAACTCAAGACACTCAAGGCAAAAGCACTATGAAAGCAGGGTTGTAGGGAAACCCCTCTGGCATTAGGACCTTGGATAGACAGTAGTTGTAAGAAACTGGAGGTGTGGATAGCCCCAGAAACCTGTTGTCCCAACATAGGTCAGAGGTTTTAAGGAGTGAATACCAGGGTGATGACACCAAAAATAGACAGATGAGGCAATGAGCAGATGTCCCATTATTCCCAGCTCAAACCCAGAACTTTGTGCATACTAGGCAGGTGATCTTCCACTCAGCTATACCACCAGACTAGGTTTTCCAGTTGTTTAAATACATTTGGGTCTGGGTTATCAATGTCCATATAGACAGGAAGTAATGGATACAGAAATAAGATGTAAACACTACCCACCTAGAAATTGCGGTGTTCCTTCTGAGGTCTTTTTCAAGGTCACCTACAATACAGAACAACTAATAAATCTAACAATTGTAGATTCTACATAAGGAATTTGCTATTAATTATGAAATCCTATGATAATAAAACACACTGGACAGATTTATATGTAGGATCAACTATCTCTAATTATATTTTCTAATAGCTTCATGCTATTAAGATTGTAATTATATCCTTGTTAGTATTTTAACATTGTAGGATTTTAGTATTTGAATGGATCAAATAGATGAAAATATTTTAGCTGTTATTTAGGTATTGTACATATTTTGATGTTATTGTGATTATAAAACATTTCTATTTTTATGTTATATGTTATTATTTAGTATGTTATTATACACAATATATACTCTTTAGTGACATTTTATTTTAAAGGTAAATTTATATCTTTGTTTCTTACCCCCACTGGCAACATAAGTGATGAGTTTCACTGATTATAAATGTTTCTTACAAATGTCTAATATGTTAGATATGAATGAATATTTAATCCATAATTCAAAATCAGTGTATGATACAGTAGTATCCCAGTGTTACAAGTGAAAAAAATAGAGAGCTTCAGCATGGCTGATTACTGAATGTCTCAGCCAGTAAATACACAAGCTTTATTATCTGGAAAAATGGAATAATAACCTTTACTTCATTGGGGTTAAGAGAATTTGAAAAATTGCTTAGACCAGTGGCAATATAGGAAACATTCTATGAGTGTAAATTAAACAAAGCAGTAAAAACAAGCCTTTATAACTCTTTTGAAGATGGTAAAATGCATCTAGAAGATTTTTCCACTTATTTATACTTTAATCCTCAATCTTCACATCTGTCAAAAAAGACAGCCATAAACTTGTTGTTAACCAATGAGATCTTTACTTTTTATTGAATGTACTCATATATCACTGTGATTAAAATCAATATCATTGGGTGAGACTACCTCAGGCCAAATCCTGATGCTGCTACTTAAAAGTTTAAGGAACTTTTCTGTTCCCCAGTTTTCTTATCTATAAAATGGGTATGATTGGCTGTGGGGCCATACACCTGTAGTCCCAGCTACTCGGGACGCTGAGGCAGGATTTTGCTTGTGCCAGGAGTTTGAGGCCACCTCAGGCAATATAATGAGACACCATCACTTAAAAAATAAATTGAAGTGCTATAATGAGATATTTAATTCCATAATGTCATGATACTAAAGATGTTAACATTTTTAACGCAGTGTTTGGGGCACAGTAGGTGTGAGTTCTATTAATGAGAACAGCTTTCTGATTAAAAAAAAATTCTGTAGACTGAGATGCCTATATTACCTTCTGAAATTTATTATAGATATATATTGGGTGCAGAATCCACAGAGTGAAAGTTCTTCCTTCCCAAATTTCCCAGAATTTTGTATATTCTTGCCTGTACTCTTTTGGGACTCCTTATCCAGTAGTCAGTTAAGAGTCCAGAGACAAGTTATATTTCTGGCACTTTAAAAATATTTTATTTTCTTAAATTCTCTCTTTTCCAAGAACAGACCATAAACCAGAGTAGAATTTCTATGTGTACATACTGTTGAATGAATGCCAATTAGTTCTTATTCTCCAGGTCCAAGTTCAACAGTCATTCATGACCCAATATGCAAGGGTTTAACTTCTCAAAATTCTCGAGTTATTTTGATAATGGGTAATTGATCTGTCTGCACTGTTCTGAGTGGAGTCTGGTTAGAAAAGCGCCAGAACAAGAGTGTTAGGTAAGCTCGTCAGCCCTGCACCAGTCAGGCACCCTGTCCGTACCGGCAGGGTTGGACTTGCTCAGCAGATCCAAGCTTAGCCTGCTTCAGGTGGGACAGGCCAAGAATCAGCCAGAGCAACCTTACTCTTGTGTCTAATTGTTTTGCATTTCTTATAAAAGTTTTCTTGGGAGCTGGGGATTTAGCTCGGTGGCACAGCTCCTGCCTCGCAGTGATCACAAGTGATCCCCAGTACCAAAAAAAAAAGTTTCCTTGAACAAAAGATCCTCTCCCTAAAAGGGTAGAAAATTATAAGACTGGTTGATCTCTACAGTGCTGTCCTGGGCATTATGTTTTTGTGTTTTCCTGATTCATTCTCCATTGGACCACAGGACCCTGGTGTAACCTTCACGACTCACTGGATCAGTCATGTTAGTTACTTAGTTTTTCTTGCTGTTGTTCTCAGTGTTTTAACTGCCCCTCCTCAAAGCCTAATCGGCTAAGAAGATATTTGAACCTACTGAATAGATCATTTGTTTTCAGGGGAAAATTGTTATTGTATCATTAAAAAGTAAGAGTTTTGTATGGATTTTCATGTTGTTACAAAAAAAAAAAAAAACAAACTAGAAAACTATTTGGGAGAAAATGTCTATATTAAATATTCATGGCTTGAGAAAAATCCTTGATTCCTGCAAACTGAAATCAAGTACTTCTCCTTTTTCTTCCCACTCTGGTACATTCACTGCTGGGTTTAATCATGGATTGGTGGAAGGGAAAATGCAACTTTGTATAAAGTCATCCAAGTCTCTCTGCCTGGCCTATATGTGGCGATTGCTTGTTCTTTGTGCAGTCAACAGAAGCTCTTTCATACAAAGAAAAACCGTGCAAAGTTTTAGAATGGCCTCATAGAAAGGATTCATTTAGAACCTGGGCTTTTTGTAGAGCGCGGTTCCTAATGACACATTTTAGAAATTTTACAATGAAAAAAGCAACAAAGACGATTTCAATTTCTTTGAATACTTCAAATTTCCAGTTCTGGAGTTTAAAATGGAAAAAAGATGTTAAAAGGCAATAAAATTGGAGGGTTTATTTCCCAAATGCCTTCTTTTTTTTCCAGGCAACAAAAGCAAGCATAATGTATATACTCAGATTGATTGTCATTTTTAGCAGTCATGGCACACTTTGCATTCAAAGGCCACTGTACAACTGTTTTGACAACCATCACTTCAGTAGGTGCCATACAGGACTCAAAACGGAAGTAGGAGTGTTCCTCCCGGCCCGTAGGGAGTGCCCTACATCACGGAATTCAGATGTATTAGAACAGCATGAATTTCTGATATGTTGCCATTATGGAAAGGACCACTGGCATATTGAATAATGCAGCTTTCAAAGCCAAGCAGAAAATGTGATTACAGGCAATTTGATTGCTGTTTTTAAAATAAATATTTTCAAAATCTTGAGGTATTTCATTTCATGTAATGCATACAGTACGTAACAGTGGATGAGAGCTGAAGATCTTTTGGGCACGACAGAGTGGCGATGCCGGCCCCATTTAGATATGGAATAATAGAAACATTAGTTTAAAATGGAATGGATGTCACAGAGGCCTGTTTCATTGTTTAAAAATAGGAAAAGGGCAATAAAAAGAAATAATTTTACCTACTTTGACAGAAGAAAAAGGATGAAGAATAATTATTTTAAATTATGGCATAATTCATCAAACATATAGCAATTACAGTCTGTTTTTGCTCACAAATTATCCTTTTTTGCATACTGCAGAATATGAGAACAATCTATGAAACCACTTTATTACTGTGAAAAAAATTGCTAGTTTTTTGTTCTTCTTTTCGACCATATGTAGTAAATGACTTTTATGACAAATTCCTAATAAGGCAAAAAAATAAATGTTGCTTGTAGTTAATTGTTAAGCTTTTTTCCCCTCAAAATAAGCTATTTCAAATGTGGTATTGATACACAGTTCCATAGTATCATATGTTAATAATTTAGGGATATCTTTTAGTGCTATAATAAAGTTTTATTTCAAACTAGAGCTATCCTTAACAGTGTTCAGGAAAGGAGCCGATTGAAAAATAGCACTCGTCCTTTGTGTGCCAATAATCAAGCTCAAGATTCCTTCATATCTAGGACTTGTATGTTTTTCTTCAGTCCGATAGATCATATTAATGTGCGCTTCACTCAAGCAAGGTAGAAGTCAAAAAAGTGTAGCCAGGTTAATGATACGGTATAAGCACACGAAGTTACTCACTTCAGTTTCTTCAGTCTAGGCAGGAGTAAATCTAAACCGTTTAAGATATGTTTCTGTGTGTGTGTGTGTGTGTGTGTGTTTTTAGATATGTGGTTTTCTAAGAGCCAACATTCCACAGCTTTCTTTGGTAGCCTGGTTGTGTCTAATTAACCTAGTAATATTAAGTTAAATTGCAGTAAAAGATTTACATTCCTTCCAGGAAGTTCCTTATTAAAGTTAACCCGAAATCTACTATTGCAACTTCAGCCTATGTGTCTCCTTCTGAATACTCGGAGAACAGTTGTTCAAGTATTTGACATTTATTGAGTCAATCCTGAAGTTCTGTTTTCCTGGACCAAATAGAACCAATTCCTTTGCCTTTCCTCAAAGGTTCATTTTTCAACTTTTAAATCAAATTAGTTCCTTTACAAGAGTTATAATTTTAAGGAATGTTGACCACAGCGGAAGGCAGAATTCCAGAGCCTGTGATTGCAGATTAATTTCTGAATGTTTCAAATTATTCTCTGCCTCCTCATGGATGTTTTATGATAGGGTCTATAGCATTATTGGCTGGTGATAATGTTTAATTTTGACTCCTTGATCACTCTTAGTGTGTCTCTTGCAGCATTGGTCTCTAGCCAGCAATTCTTCATCTTGTACTTGTGTAACTCATTTCATGTCCTAAAGGCAAACGTCTGGGCAGGTCATTGTGGTGTTGTTCTTCGGGGAATCTTTTTTTCCTTTAGTCAAATAGTCTTTAGCAAACATGGAGAGGAAAGAAACTACAGTTATATATACACGATTGTCTGGAAAGATTCTAGGTGTGCCCATAAGAAAGAATTTGCAGGTCCTAGCAGTAAACGTTCAATCGCTCGCTGCAACCTTGAAAATGTTAGTAAAGTGCTTCCTGGAGTGTGTAGGGGAAAGTTTGGGAAAAGCAGCACAGAACCTGGATGAAAAATAGATAGGAGCTGAAAAAGAAATAAACAGTATATTTTTTAAAACCCTAGAATTAGCGAGTTAGCTCACTGGTAAAGCATATGCTTAGTAGAGGCTCTAGATTCAATTCCCAGAACCATGAATGAATGAAGAATGAATGAATGAATGAATGAATGAAATAAGCAAAATTCTGCTCAGGACTGCAGTCATATATTTGGAAGCCCTGTCTGAATATGTGGTTGCTGTTTCTGGTCCTTACTTCAGTGATCTCTCTGGAACTGAGCTCCATGTTCCTTGCGAATCCACCTCATTTCAGGTCCACCAAAAGTTCACTCCTCATGCTCCTAAATAGTAACAAAGACATATCATTCATTAAGGATTGAGCCTTTACCTTGAGCATTATCATTCAGGACACACCCTGTGTGTGCCCAGGGAAGTTTCTTGCTCTCTCTTTCTCTGCCTCCTAAGCAGCTTACAGAAAAGAGGACTTAGAAACTCTTGAAAGCTTACTTAATGTTTTACTTTCCTGGGACAAAATGTCTGACACTTGTAACCAAAAGAAAAGAGGTTTATTTTGGCTCACATAGGTTGGCTGGCTCCAAGGCTAGAAGGCACGGTGGAAGGGTCTGGTGGAAGAAATCTGCTCACGTCATGGTGGTCAGGAAGCAGAGTGCAAAGGGAGGAGCCTGGGAGGAAGATATACACTTCCAGGTCATCCACTCAATAACCTGCCTCTTTTTTTTTTTTTTTTTTTGGTACTGGAGATCGAACTCAGGACCTTGCACTTGCCAGGCAGGTGCTGTGCCACTGAGCTATCTTCTGACCAAACACCACATTCTAATGGCAAGTCAGCTACAGAAACCCCATGATCCAGTCCTCTTCCAAAAGTCCTATCAGTGCAGGCCTTTGGGAGGTAATCTCAATATAAGCCATAATATTTGGTTTTATTATCTATACCATCATGCAGAAATTACTGATAGCAAGAAGTGCACAGGCCACCGTAGGGGCTCCATAACTATTTCTGATCCAGTGTTTGAATGTCTCCTTTGGAGCTTTCAGCGTTTTCCTCATACAACCAAGGGACTATTATTGCTTTTTGTGTTGATTTGTCCATATGATAAGTTGATTTTCTCAATGATAAAATAATTCTAACTTTGAGTTGCCATTTGCTTGATTTTTTGCAAGTAGATTAGCATTAAATCATTGCATCATAAACTTATCTTTTCATGGGTTAATGGGAGAATTTATTTAAAATGCTTTCAGAAGAACAATGGACCAGTTTTATTTCAAAACCCCACTTCCTTCATTATTCATTGCTGACTCTTATCTACAGCATACATGAATGTTTTAAGAGGTTTGGGTTTTATATTGCATTTTATTTTTCCATTTCAGTTTTTTTGGTCTAGTTTTTTTTTGTCTAGGTACTCTTACATGGACAAATATAACCTACAGGGGTATGATAATATTTGTTATTTTTTATTAGCCACTTACACACTTTTGTCTCCCAATAGCACTTCACACCTCATGGGAAAAAAGGCACAATGTGCTCCAGAGTTGTTGATCCTTTGCTCAAATCATTAAAATATTACATTTGACTTTGCTTTTTTAGATAATTTAAAAATCACAAATTGCATAGTCTGTTGAGGGTTTTTTCTTCCCTTGATAAACATATTTAACATTTTGTTAAAAATATAATCACAAAATTGATAGTTGAACTTCTCTGAATTTAATGACCTGTACAAATTCCCCAGGGAAATAGGTGTACTATTTGACAGAAAAGATGAGTCTCCATTTTGGAAGTTAGGGTAGCAATTCTAGTTTTGATAGGCAATAAATTTTTTAAAAACATGTTACATTTGAAAAGCATTATTCTTCAACATTTAAGGAGCCTTTTATATCACCATCTTGATTATCTTTAATAAAAATTATCCAGCCCTGAGAACATACTACACTGTTAAAACTTTTCATGTCTTTTATACGCACTGTACACTTAATCACATCCCCTGCTAAAGTGCAGGCATAACTAATGCTTTACCAAGTTGAGATAGGACCTTCCTTCATGCAGTGTGAAATTCACAACTGCTATGGATGAAAAGTAACTCTCCGCAGTTCTTGAGAAGGTGATTATTGTTAAAAACCCTACATTGTTAAGACTATCAAAAGACAAAAATACTAGCAATCTGAATCATTTTTATTGTGATATATACATATAGTGCTTGAAAAAATTGACAGGAATAGAATAGTCAGCCTGCTGTGACTATGGCTGCTCTTCCCCGTGCTCCCACTGAGGAGACCCGGAGTGGGACCTTTGCTTAACAGCTGTCGTGTTATGTAGGGTATATATATATATTTTTTCTATTTGGTTGGTTTTGCTTTCTCCAAAGCAGCCTCATAGGAGTTCTAGGAACAATTATGCTCATGCTTATTGGGTACTTCCTCTAGCCAGGTGTTATAGTTTGGCTTTCCGACATCTACAGAAGCCCCATATGTTGACAGCTTGGTCATGAGCCTCTAGCATTAGGAGTTAATGGAACATTTAGGAGTTGATGCCTAGTGGAAGGAAGTTAGGTCATTGATGATATGCCCTTGAATGGAATATTGAGACCTCTACCCTCCCTTTCTCTTGACTTCCTGGCTACCATGAAGTGAGCAACTTTCTCTGCCAAGTGCTTCCACCATGATTTTCTGCCTCACCATGGGCCAAAAGAGCAGGGGCAAGTGATCATGGGTTGAAACCTTTGAAAGTGTGGGCCAATATAAGCCTTTCCTCCTTTAAATTGCTTATCTCAAGTATTTGTTGCAACGACAACAAAGCTGTGTAACACACCAGGTCCCAGGCTAGGTGTATACCCACAGTTTCTTCCTATTCCCTATGACCACACCAGGAGATGGGTGGTGTAATTATTTTCTTACCCAGTGAGGCAGCTCACACATGGAGAGCTGGTAAGCCGGTAGGTAGTGGTCCAGAAAGGGAGGGCTGCTTATCACCTCTGCATTTCTGATGAGACAGAGCCTGTGCTTTACATTTGGTAGGAACTTGGAAAGATTGTACTGAAAGCCTTAATTGAGCCTTTTGTCCTGAACTTTTAGTGCCAAAGTGAATCCTTACAAACTTGATGCCACAGCTGTTCCATGTGACCATACAAACCCAGACAACATTCACAATTCTGCCTTTTAAAGAAAATAAACTGACCTTATTTTTACATTCCTGAAATAATAAGGAGACAGTAAAGGAAAAGAGAGATTCAATATTTCAATGAGAAAAAAAGATGCACTTGGAATTCTGGCTGGATTATTTTAACAAATCACTTGATCTTGCTAAGCCTCAATTTCCTTAACTGTAAAAGAAGAGGGGGATGCCAGCTGAAATTTTTATATCACCACGTGATGGTGGGAATTAAGATACACGATTAGCATTTCTGGTACTTAAGATTGTAGGTGCTTTACCTAGTTGCCATCTTGAATACATTAGCATTCCAACTAATTAAAGTATTTTCATACTTACCACATTCCAGGTCATCCTAGGTACTGAAAAGCCTACACAGGGTCTCCCCCAGCAGGGTCTGGACTAGGGTGGATCTGCCAGAGTAGTAAAGTCAGCCAAAATGCTTTCATACGTAGTTCAACTAGTCTGCACAGCAGTGGGGAAGGGAGGCGTCATCTTTATTGATTCAGAATAGCCAATGCACACCAAAATGGCAGCCCAGGGTTAGGTGGTATTAAACTATGGAAAACAGTCCCTTAAAAATAGTATGACATAGACACTTCTCAGAGCACAAAACAATGTAAAAGATATCATTAAAATGCAGACATGTTGAAAGTTCAGGAGTGTATTTTGTGTAGAAAATTGAAACCTAGGTTGCCTGATACTGTCATAGTTTCAAGGGTTCCCAAAGGCCCAGGTGTTGGAGGCTTGGTCCCCAGGATGTGGTACTGCAGGGAGATGGTAGAACCGTTTGGAAATGGGGTCTAGTGGAAGGCAGTTGAGTCATTCTGAGATACTTCGTCACAGTGATGGAAAGCTGAGTAATGTAGTTTCCAGAGTTCTAATGATCATGCAGTAATTAGAAATATGGACTGTTCTTAGGTACAGGAGCTGGCACAGGTCCAGCTGTTTCCATACCTGTTAGGTGGGGAAAACACATGGTGTTTTAATGAGGATTGAAAAAATAAACAGTGGCCCCATGCCTGTCTCTCGAGTGCAAAGTCATGAGTTCGATTCCCAGTACCAAAAAAAAATTACAAGAAAGGCAACTGTCATAGGTCTTTGTACATAGTAAGAACAATAGAAAATGCTGATTTCTCTTGAATATGCTGTCTTTTAATTTATTTTCAGGAAAGCATTTACAAAAACTGAAAATGTTTGTGCAAGATCACTGATATAATTTGCAAAGTAATGTTTTCTTATCTATATTCACTGAAAACTTTGGCCTTTTTAAATGAAAGAAATAATAGATTCAAGTTTTCTAAAGTTAAAAGTAGAATTTCTAAATATATGGTTTGGATTAAAAATAAATTCTCCTCTAACTTGCCATTGAAGGCTTTGAGATTTATGGTGAGGGTGATGCTGTGACCGAGTGAGCCAAGTGGCATGGGCCGTGGCTGTGGAGGAGAGGCGCCTACGTGTACAATCTAGGGAAAAGCTTTTTGAAAGCAAAGAGTGCTACAGCAAAGGAGGGACAGAGGTGAATTAGGCCTCACAGTTTCTCATATTATTCTGTAATGATCAGATAAAAGCACAGTGAAGAATGTGGAACTATTCCAATAAACACAGGGGAAGCAAACAGAAAACAAATGACTATAATACACATTTTCCCAATGAGGCCAGGAAAAGACAGGAATTAATTCTTCCTGGGAAATTTATCAAGATGGTGAGAAAAATACACTACTAATGAGAAAATAACAAACACCTATTGAGAGACAAACATATGTAACTCAAAATCATGGATCACAAAACGGTTTCCTCAGGCACCATAATGACAGCCTTATGATGCATAAAACCGTGGATTCTCCCTCTTCTATGTTATTGGATTAGCACCTTCCTGAACCCAGGGCTACACCATACAGGAGGGGGAAGGAGCTTGACTCTGGTTGCTTGGGCTCTTGAGATGAGTTATGAAGAGATGCTACTCAAGCATGAAGATGCTACTCAAGCATAAAATGCTTGAAATGAGAAAGTGATATGCTTATGTCCACAAGAAAGCAAACAAATATTTGGGAACAGAATAAGCTTGACTATTGTTCTTTAAGAATCTTTGAATGAGTGTTTATGACAATAATCTTGCTGACAATTATGAGAGTTTTATTTCAAACTCTCCCTACTTCTCCTAATTATAGAAATACAGAGATGAAGATAACTCTGGTATATACTGTACAATTTAGAACTCTCTCCTTATGTCTTTGAAAATTTCACATATTCATGGAAAACTACAGAATTTACACAAATATCAGAAGTGCATATTTACCTAAAATAGATGTTTGAGGCAGAAAGGTCTTCAAATACCTGCATTTTATTATTATGCATACATCTCATATTTGTAGACAGAACTTGAGTTTCTGCTTTATATGGGTCTTGGCTTTTTGGTTGGATTATTCATCAAAAGAATTTCACTTTAGAGCTTCGTGGAATCTGGAAGATTCTAAAACTGAACCCCAGTTTGTCTTTTTCTGCTGCATTCATGTACATAGGTTTTGAGTCTTGGAATAACTAAGCACTTAAGCTGAACTATTACTGTGTATTTAATATTACTATTATTAACATACCATTCAACACAGTTTTGAGAAAGGGTATTTACTCTTATAATAGTGAGTAGATTAGACATCTACTGTAGGTGGGAGTGTATTGCTCATATCTGAGAATGAAACAAATGACTGGTTATAGGACTACAGCTGGTACTGTCCTGAGGAAACTGGAACTAAGTCCCACTGCATACTTACTGTAGGGGCATGAAAAATTAATATGGGAATAGTTCCTTCCCTTCTGCATCTCATAAAACAATTGAGGTAGATATTCAAAAGGTCAAGCAACCTTTCAAAGCATAATACTATGTCAGAGTTATAAAATGATATGCAGAATCATTAATAATGAGAATTCCTAATTAATGAAGATCGTCTTTAAACAAGATCTCAAAAATAGAGTTTGATTATTGACAAGGAGAAGTGGAGAAGCTATTTTTGGAGTGAAGGAGTTTCACTGAGTATTAGGTGAAATAAATATCCCTCAACTCCAGATGCTCAGCTCAGAAACCTGGGATTCATTCTTGGTTCATCTCTTTCCCTCACTCCCAGGTCATTTTATGAGCAAGTCTTGACCCATTTGCATCCAAAATACATGTCGAATATGCCTTCCTTATCTTTCTTCACCCTCCTGTCCTAATCCAAAGTTCCATCTTCCTTTAGGATTAAAGTCGTGGCATCCAAGCCCACCTCCCCTCCCAGCTCTCAACCCTCCACAATCCGTTCTTCATCCCAGAGCTAATGTGATTTTCTAGCACACACAATTGACCATCCCTCATTGTACCTAGGATAAAAAGGAAAAAAACCCTCCTCCTTTCGGAACATGGTATTCAGGCTCTTCTGTGATCTCTGACCTTATTTCACATCATTCTGTGCCTAACCAAGCCACAGCCACACTGGCTGTGTTTCCCTCCCTGCCATGACCTTTGGTCTCACTGTTCCCTCTGTTGGGAGCACTCACACCTCAGTTCTAAGCTCAGTCTTCACCTTCAGTTCTAAGCTCAAATGTCGTATCTCAGAAACACTGGTCTAAGGTGACACTCTTCCCACAGCTCACTGCTCATCACCGCACTTTGTTTAATGAAATGGGATAGCACTGTGAAGCACATGTGGTAAGAAAGAAATGTGTACATGTTAACCTGTGGGAGCATTGTTACTCTTTGAAATGATGGAGTTTATTTAATGAGACGGCATGTGCCTCCCACTACTAGAAGGGAAGCTCTATGAGGGAGAGATGTCTCACCCTGCTGTGTCCTGTGCAGCTAGAAGAGATATCACAGAGGCATGTTTATGATATTTATATATACATATATATATGAGAGTTGTATTTATGATTGATTAATAGACTCCTTAAAAAATGAAAGACTGTGCTGTGTCCATGTTCACACTTTCTATCTTAATACAACATGAATTCCATAGAATCAGGTGTGGAAAGCTGTTTTTGGCAGATTGGAGAAGTTTATTTGGCTGACACTTTCAGACTTTTCAGTCCACCCTCAGCTGGCTGCAAGGTGGAAACATACCAACAGGGCATGGTGGAGGAGAGCTGCTCCTCTCTTAGCACCTGGAAAGCAGGAAGCAGGGGAAACGCCTGAGAAGGAGGGGCCAGGGACCAGATAGAGTCCCCAGGGTCATGCCCCATGCCCCACTTCCTGCAAGTAGGCCCCACTTCCTAATCTCCCAGTCAGTCATGAGTCTGTCAAGGTGTTAACTCATTGGGGAGGTTAGTGCCCTTACAGTCTCATTGCCTCTCCCAGAATTTCTTAGTCCTGTCAAGTTGACAGTCAAGATTATCTGGCATACACGTATATTGCATACACACTCTAACTCTGTAAATAAGCTGACTTTGCATGGTTCAAATATTTTTTCTATTTTTTCTTCCTTCCTCTCATGCCTCTCCTTTTAAACTTTAATCATGAGGATGTAAAATTAGCAAAGCATACAGTCAGGAGAGTTCCAAGAGAGCATATAGACATTCACCAGACAAACTGCTTATAAGTCATATGAATTGTCCCATTGTTCATTTACACTTGCCTGGTATCTTCATTTAGAAAGATCCTAAAGTAAGAATGTTATCATTCCTAGCTCACATGGTTTAGATTAAGTCAGGCTACAACATTTTGTAATCTGGCAGAGAGGAAAATTTAGAGACCAACAATTTTTCCTACCTCAAATCTGATGATTGTCCCTTACAATGATAAAATCTGAGAATGTATAGATAATGTAACATTGTTTAAAAAAACAACTGCACAATTAATTGGTATTCCAACAATCTTTGGAAGAACAAACATTGTGATAAAATACCTTGAGTAAAATGGCTTTGAAGACTGAAAACATAACTCCTTTCAGAGATTTTTAGGAATCTAAGAAACATTTAAAAAGTATTGTAATGACCTTTCTGAAAACACAACTATTAAAAATTTTAGGTAAGTTTTGGTGAGATCTGGTAGACTGGCAATTAGTTTGCATATTTACAAAATACATAGAGAAGGTCAGAAAAGAGTTTGTGATCATTTTTTTCTTCCTATTTCTGCCTGGAGGAATCTGGTTGAGGTGTCAGGGTAATCAGATTAGCAATCATCTTGGAGTTACAAGAGATAATTAGAGTATACCTATGTTCTATGGTAAGTTATTTAACTTTCTGGCCCTTTACACCAATTACATTCTAATGTTCTTTTTTGGTTAAAACATTCTTTAATTTTTGGTAACAATTTGGGCTTTGGAAATTGTCATATGGATTTACGCATTGATGATGTGTTTGTGTTGCACACCATTTTTCCTATATAGTTTTGGGTATAAATTGGGTTTTTGAAGTTGCTTATAGGATTTTATGTGACTTGATTCTTCTTTTATCTTTAATATAGTAGATCTATAACAAAATTTCATAAATAACTGTTTTATGTTTTTAAATTTTAATTTAAAAGTTAAATATAGCTAGCACTTCATACAATGAGTACATTTCAAGTCCCAAGTTGGATCTTCCTTTTGACATTCTGCATGATATGATGAGACCCTACAGTGAATGACCTTCATGATTCTCTATTCCATTTCTTGGTTCATTGTCTCTTCACAAGGCAGGATACATCTAATACACACACACGCGCGCGCACACACACACATGCATATACACTTAGTCCTAACAAACTTACATTATTAAGCTTTTTCATCATTCCTAGAACTATTATAGATGTTAAGGAGTCAGTTTCTCACATAGATATTATTATTTACCTTGCTAACTGGATCAGGGATTCTTAACTTTGACATTGTTGATATTTTAGGCTGTTGGGGAGGGAGATACTGTCTTTAACCTTGTTGTATATTAGCCACAGCCTTGATCTCTACCAGTTAGACATGACTCTCTGTTTGTGACAACTATAACATCTCCAAACATTGTCACATGTTTTCTGTGGAGCAAAAATGCCTCTGAAAACCACTCTTCTAGGTAGGTAACTTCAGTCAGTGTAGAAAGAGTAGTGATTAGAGATTTCCACAAGCCTTCTTTTAAAGATCCAGTAAGAGCAAATGCACTTCTACTGATTTAGAGTATTAGTCTCTTGGGGCCAATCATAGAATCAGAGATTTGAACTGGAAATTACGTGGCTCACTAGGCAAAACTTTCATTTTATAGCTCAATCAAACCAAGTCTCAGGGATGTTAAGGATTATCTAAGTTTATACAGTTACTACAGGCAAGACAAGACCAACCCCTCGTCTATGGTGAGTTTTTCCCATTATGCTTCATTGCTTCTGGTTGAAGGAGGCATTAGTATTGACAGCACAGTGCTTAGGATGATGACCTTCACCACTTTCCTTTGGTAACCATTTTGACAAACACCACTAAAGCTAGTTTCTGTGGTTCAGTCAACCAGAGAATGAGGCCAGGTAGACCTCCTGCCATTGCAATTCTGTCCACTCCATTGAGTACACTTTCACCTCATTCTCTCCATTTCTTGTCATTCCAATAACCAGAACATGATTTATATTTTTCTTGAAAAGTGGCTAAGTAAAAGGTAACTTTGTGCAAACCAGCAATTCCTAAACTCTAATCTAAGTAAACATAAGTTGCTCCATTTTAGCAAGCATCTAATAATCCAGCATAAATATTTTTGACATTTTTTAATAGTTTTGTGAAAGCTCTTGTGCTTTTTATATTGGTAAAAAAGTAGTTAACACTTGGCTCTGGGTCCAGAGCAAGGGGCTTCCCAGTCACCATCCCTCCTGTGGCTCCTGGCCCAGAGGTAGGGGCTTCTGAGCTGCTGTCCCACTGCTCCTGGCCCAGAGGAAGGGGCTTCTGGGCCACCATCCCTCCCGCTGCTCCGAGCCCAGAGGAAAGGGCTTTTGGGCCGCCTTCTGTCCCCCCACTCCCAACCCAGAAGAAGGGGCTTACAGGGCCACCATCCCTACCGCCGCTCCCAGCCCCTGTCCCACCTCTCCCAGCTCAGAGGAGGTGATCTGCGTGGGCACAAACAGCACCCCCCGCCCCCCAGTTGAAATGAGAAAACAAGTAAATAAGTCTCAAAACCAGATTTCCAGATCACCTACAGCAACCCCAAAGGGAAATCAGATGGAACACTGATACTCAACCACCTGAACCCACTGAACTGGCAACAAAAGGGGATCTGGAAAAAATGAAATCAGAAATAATTTCTCAGATAACAGGAGAAATTGTGCTCCTAGTGCAAGACATGGTTAATAAATATAGAGAGGAGCTGAGGAACATGATGGAATCCCAACATAGGAAACAAATGAAATCCATAAAACAGATACAAATAGATTTCCAGGAGATGAAAAACTCCATTGAAAGTCTACACAGCAGAATGAGCCAATGTGAGGACAGAATTTCAGATATAGAAGATAAGATTGCAATTAGTTGACCAGGAAAAGAAAAATTGCTTTTAAATTGTAAGGGACCACAAGAAATCAATCCGGCAGCTGCTAGACAATGCAAAGAAGAATAACATAAGACTGATTAGAGTCAATGAAGAAACAGGAGAGAGTGCAGATGACATAAAAAACACTCTTCACAGAAGTAATGGCAGAAAACTTCCCAAGCAGGAGAAATGAGCTTGATATACAGATAAGTGAGGCATATAGGACTCCAAATAGCCTTGATCAAAAAAAATCTACACATAGACATATAATTGTTAAGATTCCAGAAATACAATAGAAGAACAAAGTTCTACAAGCAGTTAGAGAAAAGAAACAAATCACATACAAAGGAAAGCCCATCAGAATCACAGCAGACTTCTCAACACAAACCATTAAGGCAAGAAGAGCTTGGAGTGACATATTCCAAGCCCTAAAAGAAAACAGCCTCCAACCCAGATTGATGTACCCTGCAAAACTATCTTTCAAAATGGATGGAGAAATAAGATACTTTCATGACAAAGAGCACCTTAGGAAATTCGTGAATACCAAACCAGCACTCCAAAGAATTTTACACAATATCCTAGGAACAGACATTGAGGATCACAACCCCAGGAAGAAAAGCAGAATGAACCCATCTAACATGACAAGAAATTAAATGTAAAGGGGGAGAACCCAACAAAAAGAAAAAGTCATGGCAATGACAAATCAGTACAGTTCAGTTATAACCATCAACGTTAATGGTCTCAATTGACCAATCAAAAGAAACAGACTGGCAGAATAGGTCAAGAAGCAAAATCCAACAATATTCTGCATTCAAGAAACACACTTAATTCAAAATGAAACTCATAGACTGAAAGTTAAAGGATGGAAAACAATACTCCATGCGACAGAATCCTGAAAAAAACCAGGAGTAGCTATCCTCTTTGCAGATCAACTAGATTTCAAACCACCACTGATTAAGAGAGATGAAGAAGGACACTACATCCTTGTAAAGGGAAGAATCCAACAGGAAGAGATGACAATCATAAATATCTATGCATCAAACACTAGTGCCCCCAACTATATAAAACAAATACTAACGAACACACAAATAGATAAATCAACTAGACTAAAAATAAGTAATGAAATACTAGAACTCAATTGAACTCCTGAACAAATGAACTTAACAGATGTTTACAGAGTGTTCCACCCCACAAAATCAGAATACACATTCTTCTCAGCTGCACATGGGTCATTCTCCAAAATAGACCACATACTCACACATAGAGCATGTTTAAGTAAGTGCAAAAAAATTGAAGTTATCCCCTGAATATTATCAGACCATAGTGCGATGAAATTGGAGATCCACAGCAAAAGAAACTCAAAAAATTTCATAAACATGTGGAAATTAAACAACACACTTCTGAATAACCAGTGGGTCACAGAGGAAATTAAAGAAGAAATCAGACAGTTCCTTCAATTAAATGACAATGACAATACAAAATTTTGGAATCTATGGGACCCAATGAAAGCAGTCTTACGAGGGAAATTCATAGCAGTGAATACCCATATTAGGAAAACAGAAGGAGCCCAATTAAACAATCTGATGCTGAACCTCAAGCTTCTAGAAAAAGAAGAGTAGGACAAACCCAAAGCTCAAATGAAGGAGGAAATTATAAAGATCAGCGGAGAAATCAATGCAATGGAGACTAAGAGAATGATACAAAAACTCAATGAAGCCAAGAGTTGGTTCTTCAAAAGAATCAACAAAATTGACAAACCCTTAGCCAACCTTGTCAGAAAAAGAAAGAAAAGGCCCAAATCCATGCAATTAGGAATGAAAAGGGTGAAATTACAACAGACCCAGCAGAAATCCAGAGGATCATCAATACCTACTTCCAGAACCTATATGCCAATAAGATGGAAAACACAGAAGAAATGGACAGATTGCTAGATACTTATGAATTAGCAAAGTTGAACAAAGAAGACCTAAAAATTCTAAACCACCCAATATAAACCAATGAAATTGAAAATGTAATTAAAAATTTATCAACTAAGAAAAGCCCAGGCCCTGATGGCTTCACTGCTGAATTCTACAAGACATTTAGAGAGGAACTGCTGCCACTACTGTTTAAACTCTTCAATGAAATTGAAAGGGAAGCAATACTCCCAAATTCATTCCTGGAAGCAAGCATCACCTTGATCCCCAAAGCAGAGAAAGACCCAACTGAAAAAGAGAACTATAGGCCAATCTCACTAATGAACATAGATGCAAAAATCCTTAATAAGATACTGGCAAACAGAATGCAGAAGATCATCAAGAAGATCATACACCCTGATCAAGGGGGATTCATCCCAGGGATGCAGGGATGGTTCAATATACGAAAATCAATTAATGTAATACACTACATCAATAGAGCCAAGGACAAAAACCATATGATTATCTCCATAGATGCAGAAAAAGCATTTGACAAAATCCAACATGCATTTATGATAAAAACCCTACAAAAAATTGGAATAGATGGTCTCTACCTCAAACTGATAGAAGCCATCTATGAAAAACCAACAGCCAATATCATACTAAATGGTCAAAAACTGAAATCCTTCACACTAAAATCAGGAACAAGACAAGGATGTCCACTATCACCACTCTTGTTCAATATAGTTCTGGAAACATTAGCCATGGCAATTAGACAAGAGAAAGAAATAAAAGGAATAAAGATAGAAAATGAAGAAGTCAAATTGTAATTATTTGCAGATGACATGATACTCTATATAGAAGACCCCAAGAATGCCACCAAAAGTCTTCTAGACTTAATAACCAAATTCAGTCATGTTGCTGGTTACAAGGTCAACACACAAAAATCAATAGCTTTCCTCTACACAAATGACAGACTCACTGAGACAGGAATAGGGCAAATAATTCCTTTCACAATAGCATGCAGAAAACTGAAATACCTAGGAATCAACCTAATGAAAGAAATCAAAGACCTCTTCTCTGAAAACTATGGCACTCTGAAAAGATAGATTGAAGATGATATCAGAAAATGGACAGACATCCTCTGCTCCTGGGTAGGAAGGATTAATGTAGTGAAAATGGCCATACTTTCAAAACTGCTGTATAGATTCAATGCAATTCCCATTGAGATCCCAACAACATACTTCATGGACCTTGAGAAAACAATCCAAAAATTCATTTGGAACAAGAAGAGACCCAGAATAGCAAAAGCAATTCTAGGTAACAAAGACATGGCAGGGGGTGTCAAAATTCCCAACCTGCAACTATACTACAAAGCTATGGTGATAAAAGATCATGGTACAGACAAAGAAACAGACCTGAGGACCGGTGGAACAGATTAGAAGATGCAGAAACAATTCCAGACACACTCAGCCATCTCATCTTTGATAAAGGAGCCAAACACCCTCACTGGAGGAAAGATAGCCTCTTTAATAAATGGTGCTGGAAAAATTGGGCTTCAACTTGCCAAAGATTAAAGCTAGACCTATATCTCTTGCCATGCACTAAACTAAAATCAAAATGGATTAAAGATCTAAATATTAAAATAGAAACTCTGAACCAGTTGGAACAGAGGTTAGGTAGAACCCTTGAAGACATCGGTGTAGGAAAAGATTTTATGAACAAAACCTCAGTTGCCCATGAACTAGCACAAACAATCAACAAGTGGGATCTCTTCTTATTAAAAAGCTTCTGCACAGCAAGAGAAACCACCAGCAGTGTGAAGAGACAACCCACAATGTGGGAAAAAATCTTCACCTGTTCTTCCTCAGACAAAGGTCTACTATCTTGAATCTATAAAGAATTTAAAAAAATCAGACCTCCCAGATTTAAAGACCCAATCTGAAAATGGGCATCTGAAATGAACAGACATTTCTCACACAAAGAAGTAGAAAAAGCAAATCAATGCATGAAAAAATGTTCAACATCACTGGTCATTCAAGAGATGCAAATGAAAACAACACTGAGATTCCACCTCACTCCACAAAGAATGGCTGCTATCATGAAATCAACCAATAACAAATGCTGGTGGGACTGTGGGGAAAGAGGAACCCTGCTCCACTGCTGGTGGGAGTGTAGACTGGTGCAACCACTGTGGAAATCAGTATGGAGATACCTCAAAGAACTAGGGCTGGAAGTGCCATTTGACCCCGCTATTCCACTGCTGGGGATCTTCCCCAAAGAATTAAAAGAATCATACCACAGTGATATATATATGTGTGCCCATGTTCATAGCAGCACAGTTTGTGATATCTAAAACATGGAAACAGCCCAAATGCCCATCAACTGGAGACTGGATAAACAAAATGTGGATTTTTTATAAAATGGAGTACTACTCAGCCATAAAAATGAGAAATTAGAGACATTTATAGCTAAGTGGATGCACATTGAGGCGATACTCTTAAGTGAAATAAATAGGACACACATGTATAAATACCGAATAGTTTCTCTAGTGTGAGAACCTGAAAATGTAAATAAGGACTAAATGTATAATAGGTAATGTGAAATAGGAAGAAAAGGGGCAAAGGGGAAGGAAGTGGGAGGGCTAGGGGAAAGGATAGAAAGGAATGGGATTAATACGAGAAAATGGAAAAATAGGACCAAAATCTTTGTAAATAGGGAGGACTGGAGGGGTTGAAGGGAGGGCTGGGCAAGGGTGAAAAAGAAGAACCAAGAGAGACTATGCAAAGGTGCAAATTTCCAATGATGAATGTCATTATATTGTATACCTAAAATGTACCAATGAATAGAATGAATAATCGATAATGCAAAATAGGAAGAAAAGGTCCAAAGGGGTAGGGGTAGTGGGAGGGGCAGGGGAAAGGAAAGAAGGGAAAGGAAAAATGATGAGAAATGGAAAACATGGAAATAAAGTCTTTGTAACTAGGGAAGGGTGGAGGGCGTGAAGGGAGGGCTAGGAATGGGGATAAAGTAAGAACCAAGATGCATTATGTAAAGGTACAATTCCCAATGAGAAATGTAAGTGTGTTGTATACCTACAATGTACCAATAAAAGAATTTAAAAAAAAAAGTTAACACTTGATATTTTTATTTTCCATCTACTAGCTTCAAGGAAGGGGTGGTACTTTCCCTGTTTTGAAAAAAACTTGAAAATGTATGCAACACATACCAAGAAAGTGATGCATAAATAAATAAACAAACAAACAAACTAAAGCAATTGTCAGAAGATGTCTTTCCCATGAGACCATAGGTAAAGCACTAAGATACTGATGAAAAGAAGAGAGAATGGAAAACAAGAATTCAAGAGCACGATATATCCCAGGCACCTTTCTGGAATGCCCCTGGACACTGTCAGAGCCCTATGATTTGAAATGAATGTGATTTCCTATATTAACAAAAAAATATATAGTGAAAACAATGTATGTGACGGCACATAAGAAGGAAAACAAAGCAAACGTGTTTCAATTTCATTGCAGTGTAAATGGACCAAGGGGAGAAGTAGCATACAAAGTGGGAACAAAGAGCCAAACCCCACCAAGCATTGACTCAGTGGATGTGATGAGAGGGTGAAGAATGGATCAGAGCCGGTTCAGAGAGACTGGTGAAGGCAAAGCCAAGGCACTTTGAACTTCAGTAGTGAGTCAGTGAAGACAAGGGAGAATTTGTCATCTAAGGAGTTGTACGGTTTATAACGTAGCATTTTTTTTCCTGTCACATGTGAATTTCATATACGGCTCTGCCATAAGATGAGACCATGACTGAAGTGTGTTAGGAAGGCAGGAAGGCCAGCATAATTCTAATCCTCGTGCTCATGGACACAAAGGGTAGGGTGTATTATTTTGGCACCAGTAATGTCATAGAGATGTAGAAAAAGAGAAGCATTGTTTTCCCATGCCATGCCCCACTGGGTCTGGAAACGACGTTCACTCAGGTGCCTTGGGCTGCTGCAAAGCAAAGAACAGCTCTCAGATGGGTAATCTCAGCATCACCTGGAAACTTGTCACAGGTTCACTCTTGGGCCCAGATCCAGGCTTACTGAAACAGAAATGCTGGTTCTGGGGATCTCCAGGCTATTTGGCTACACATTGAAGTTTGAGAGCCACTGTTCTAGAATAATTTAACATGACACACACCAAAGAAATCTGCATTCTATCTAGTTTTAAAAAAGAAAATCTAGTCAGCTTGTCTTAAAAAATAAAAATAATAATTATTGCAAGAGTATATGCAGAGAATCGCAGGCAGAGTTAGATTTAGTGTAAGTTTAAGGTATAACCTAATCATAACTGATAAAATTGATGAAATCTTATTCTTTAAATTTTGTTACTTTAGCATATTGCCTTATGGTTCTAAGAGAAAGTAAAATCATCTATTTAAAGCTTGATTTTTAAGTCCATAAAAGGGCTACATTAAGGTAGATCATACTTTTTTATTTGAAAATATGAATTCATTAAATTTAAGAAAAAATATGATAGGATGTTATAGAGATAAACAAGATAAAGTTCTATAACTAGAAAAAATTATGATAAAATCTAAGTCCACTTCAAAGAAAGATTGTGCAGTTTCAAAACACCATTTTCATTTTTGCTGAATCCTGAGTTACACTGAAAAGTAATTGAACTTGAATGTTCTATATATTCTTACATTTTTCTGCTCAAAGATGACTTGGTCATCTTACACTGAGTTCAAAATGATCAACCTCAGTTGCCATGTCAGCATTTAATCAATTCTGAGTATTTAATCAATAAAACTACCAATGAAGGCTTATTTGTAATTTAATATTTTATGAAAGTGTGCAGTTTCTGAATTTGGTGCTGACCTTATTAAAATATGGTAAATATTTAAATATATAAAGATATGTGTACAAATATATTTATACTAAGTGAGAGAAAGAATATAGAACTAAAAGAAAATTTAAAGTATAACTGGATATTTCTGATTGTATTTCAATATTCCATTCTATTTCAAGTATTGCCTTTGAAGTGTCTGAACATTTATAATGATCTTTCCAGGTACAGATCCAAAGCATTAAATTAAATACCTATCCTTGTTCCAGACCGAGAATGACTCACTTAAAACAGCCCCCATTCACACTTTCAGAGAGTTTTTCAAATGGGTCATCCTTTATTAAACCATGAAACAATTCCCAAAGTAACTTGGAAGACATCCAAGAGGTGGAATAATTTGACAGTGAAAAGGAAAAAGACCATAAAATACATTATAAGGAGGAATGCTTCCCTGAAAAAAAAATGAGAGTTGGGAAATATTGTACCAGCCAATTAAATGTACCAGTGAGGCAGTACTGTACCAATGTGTTGGGTGATTAGAGCAATTTTAGAGGGTGCAAACATGGTCTCTGAGGCTGGGGTCAATTTCTTCCACCTCCTTTTATTTACCATATTACTTGCCAGAAATATAGTCTGCTCCTATGGGCATTTTGAAAACTTGAGATTCAAAAGAATTTAAGAGACATATTAAATGCCTTTCAAGCATTAGGTTTCATGCAAATCATTAAGATCTTACTAAAATGCAGCTTCTGATGCAGCAGGTCTAAGGTGGGGCTTCAGAGATGAAGCCTATGCTGCTGGTCCATGGTCCACATTTTGAGTGGCAAATACCATTCTATTAAGCCTAAATGGTCCACAGGAGATGCAATGCACTGGGCACTTCCTCAAGCCATTGGCATAGTTGTTCCAGCCTGGGGACCAAAGATTAATGTTTTTCAAAATTATCCAGGTTATTCTAATGCTCACAGAAAGCTATATTTAAAAACCCATAAAGCCATACATTTTCTGTGTTCCCTAAATGCTCACTAATTCCCAAACCTACTAGTTCTTAAAAAGGGAAGATAGTTAGTGTCATCATGTTAATGAGAAACTCTAGGATACAAATTATAAAAATGGAGAGAAAACTACAGGAAATTTTCAACTTTACATAAGCAAACACATTGTATGAAATAGAACTGCCTGTGCCTTGGGCAGACTGCATTGGTCTGAAGTAATTTTTGTCCCTTGGGACAGATTGAGGCCAGAGAACTTCTCGTCATAAACAGGTAGACACAATGATCAGATTAATTCATTTAATAAATGCATATCGTCTTCTGTGTTCCAGGTGCTAAGCTAGACATTGGCCTTCCAATCATGTTACACCTCATGCAATGAGTATCAAATAAGGCCCCCAAATAATATAACATATTATGATCATTGCTTTGGAGGAGGCATCGACAAGTTGCATAAGGAACTCAGGAGAAAGTGATTATAAATCTGCTAGCAGTGTCCAGGAAAGGCTTTTAAGACAGGTTCAAAGCTAAGCTTACAATATTTGGAGGAAGGTGACCCAGTGGCACAAGAAGGGCAAGCTTTCAAGGCAGGGGGAACAACATGATCAGAGTAAAGCACAGTTGTAAGTGGCATGTCTGGGAAATGAGAGATCGGTGTGAAAGCATAGAGTGCATGAGAGAAAAGAGGGCAGGTGTGTGGGCCAGAGTCCCACCTAAGGGGCCTCTGTGCCAGACTGAGGGTGCTGTGCTGCCTCCCACATATAAGGTTGGAAACGATGGCCCCTAAATCTCCACCACGCTATCAATGTCCATCCTAAAATGAGGAACTTTAGATTATAAACTTGCCTTCTATTTGACAAAGCATGATTTCTCACTCACTTTAGACGGTCAAATTTTTGCATATATTTGAAGACTACTAGCAAATTTGAAAGCCAGTATGTTAGATTCAGATTAGTTGCTTCATATAACCTTTTATTAAAAAGTTTTTAATTGACTCATAATTGTACATATTTATGGAGTACAATGTGATGTTTGATACATATATGATATGATCAAAAATACAGTGAATGTTTAAAAAATTATAGTAAAAGACACATTGCCATTAATCTGCCTCAAAATAGTACCATTTAATTTGACCATATTTATCCCATCATTCTTGCTACTCTCTGAAGCAGTTCTGGAGGTTCTCTTTTGAGTCTTTAATGATATTGTCATGGTGCCTCAATGTCCTGAATTCATTCAAAATGTTTACCTTTCATGGTCATTTTGAATTTGGGAAAGAGCCAGAAGTCACATGGTGCTAGATCTGGTGAATGAGGTAGATGAAGACACATTATAATACTTCTATTTGATAGAAATGGCCATAAATATTTTGAATCAATTCCAAGCAGCCATGACAGCACACTCAGGAAAGACGCTCAGGAAAGAAGATTTCCAGAACTGCTTCAGAATGTGGCAAGAACAATGGGATAAGTGTGTTTAAAGAAAGAGGCAGTATTTTGAAGAGGATTAATGTTAATGTGTCTTTTACTGTAACACATTTTTAAAAATTTAAACATCACTTGTAATAATGATCATACATCATCATGTATATTGTAACTAAATCAGAGCATTTAGTATATCCATCACTTTATACATTTATCATTTAGTTGTGGCAAGGAATATTTAAATTTTTCTCTTCCAGATATTTTGAAATATTCAATACACTATTGTTAACAATAGTCACTGTGCTATGCAAGCAAACACCAGAACTTATCTCTCATGACTGATAGTAGCTTTGTACCTCACTGAACAGTCCACCCTCATCTCTCCCTCTCCTGTATTTTCCCTAGCTTCTGTAAACAGTTTTCTACTTTCTACTTCTGTGGGATCGACTGTGAGCATCTAGTTTATGCCCTGCAGGAGTTGTCACTGGTTTTATTCTATGTTCATATTAAGTACTCCAACTTGAAATAGTCTAATGGTCTATTAGAGAAGTCACTGATGCTCAGCTAGGTGGTTAGACATCAGAAGTGTCAATTCGGCCCCCGCCCCAAAAGATTATGTGTGTTATCTTTGTGCCTAAAAACAATATTCCTGGTGCTCCTTTGAGCTAATTCTCTTGACTCTTTAAACTAAAATCCCATAATTGTAACACCCAGAAAGGGCTGCATATTAAACATTACCAGCCACAAACATCTTTGTACAAATATATAAGCTACATTAGCAAGTATTTCACTAAATGGACCTTCAATGGACAAGAGGCAAAGCATGTGTGATTTAATGTATATTGACTGTTTGGGACGTTTCTGTGAGATCTATGGCAAGGTGGACAACCCCAAAAGAGTGAAACCACTAAGCGCCTTAAAAGGAGGTGGGCAAAGGAAATGCAACAAGTTTTAGGGAAGAAGGACCACAGGGAAAGACATCCCAGTTGACCAGTCTTTTCCCTCTTGGGTTCTAGCACTTTGATCCAACTGGTATCTGTAGATTTCTAGGCCTTGAATCAGAGTAGGACTCTGAAAAACAACTTTGATTTTCATTGCTAAAGACTGAAGGAATTTCATGACAATCAGAGACAGTATTCCCAGGGCATCCCCAAACTGTTGGTTTTATTCATAATCTCATCCCAAGTGAGAGAGGGACACAAGCAAATATTTTTGTATTTTGAAAAGGATGTTTTATTTTTTAACATCTTGAAGGAAAGAAAGCAAACAAGCCTGGCTAATGCCTTTTTTAAAGAGAGAATATGTTTTTCCTAGTCAACGACAAAGATTTCACTGAGAGGGAGAAAAATATTGTAGCATTTATAAAAATGTTGATGTAGATATAATTAGATCCATTTTAGGACCAAAAGTTTTATGCAGAAACTGACAGAAGGATACACAATAATTATAGTTTCCTGACAAGCTGAATAGAGTTTTCTTTTTTTATCTTATGGTTTTAGAAAACCAAACTGTAAATAAATATGCAGTTTGACAGATTGTAATTGCGATCAGCAAGGCGTCTTTTCATTTAATCAGATGGTGTTATTAAAATGGGGTTACAATTAAACATTTTATAATGTGACGTAGAACTCTATTAAAATTCTCCAGCAAACAGCAATTTACATCTGATGCTTCAGCAACCTTTTTCTATTTGCAGATATGTTATTGGCTATGACCTTCTACTAGATGGGTTTGTTTGTTTTTTAATTTTTCTTCTTTGTTAAATAATATTGAGTAGGTGTATTTTTCTTTGCACAACTAAGATATGAGTTTTGCATATTCTTCTTGAGTTATTGTGACCCTTACAGTGAATATACTGGACCAAGTAGAGGATTTGAAAAAACCATGTTTACTTGACAGGAAATTCATTTTCTCTGTTTATATAATAGTCATCCCCATCAACTTCAAATTAATATTGAACTTACAGTCAAATTTGTTTCAGAGACAGATTAATAGTAAGCTTTTGCAGAGTGTAAATATCAGTTAATATTTTATATTCCTAGAAAAGTACATCCTTAAACAAAGAATGAAAAGGTGTGAAATTGAATTTGACAGTAATTAAAAGGAAAATCGTTTCAAAATACTGGCAGGGAGAAATTACAAGGTGTTTTCCTGTTCTTGCTCAGTCTTTGGCATGATTGTGACAATACATCTCTCGATCTTCCTAAAGAACATTTAGAAATGTGACTAAACGTTGCCATAGGTTCAACATCAGATGATCAGATAACAGAACATAATGGAAAAGGGAATCCAAATTGTAGCTCTACTCTTTTGACAGCACAAAAGAATAATGCAAGCATGGTGCACATTGCAGACTTGTATTGTGCAATCACTGACAATCTATCCCCACACACAATATGGGGGGGGCTGAGATTGCTTTCTAGAACAAGAAGCAAATTCAGCAAAGCCTAGGGGAGAACTCTGCCTCATGTTGATCAAAAGTTTCCACCTGTGTGTCTTAGCCAGCCAAGAAGGCAGAGCTCAATGGTAATGACAGCCTAACTATTTTCCATTTTTAAAACAAAGCGAACATCTGGTAAATTGTAATTAAAGAATTTTTCCAGGCTGGGGATATAGTTCAATGGTAGAGAACTTGGCTTGGCATCACAGTGCCCTGGGTTTAAGCCTAGCACTGAAAACAAAAAAGATTTTTCTAAAGGACACCTTTCAAATTAGATTGTGTCAAGTGGTCAATATTGCTTGTCAACAAGAAATCTTTCAAGAAGAAAACTGTTCAGAAAAGTAGTCATTTGATTAATGAATATAATTTTCTTTCTGTGGTAGTTTATGGTAGTGAGATAAAATAATTTCCAACTATTTTATTACCAATTATCTATATTTGTGTAATGCAACCATTTCTTACTCATCTGCTGCCTGACTTCTGCCTGATGCTTTTCACCATTCACCACGTTTGTAGGATCAAAGGGACTTAAAAGTCAAGCTTTTCCATTCTTTCAGAGCTGTTAAATGCTTTGTTGATCATTTCCTTAACTCTCTCCCCATTTTACAGATGGGAGCAAAGTACAGTCCTGGGAAGCCAACAGTTCATGCAGCAGAGCCTTAGACAAACAAGAATGAGGACAGGTGTTGACACCCAGCCCTGTTCTAGTCCTTTTGCAATGTGAGCCCTTCCCCTCATTCATTCAGATACAATTATTTTATTTTCATGTGTTCATTTAGTGAATGCTTATGGAACTGCTACTGTGTGTTAGGCATGTTGAAGTTATAGTGAGCTTGCTGAAATTTGAGCAGAACACATTTTCAGCCACTGCAACGTGGGAAAAGAAAAAGTGGACAATAGGGTCAATAGCCCTGCTGTCCCCACTGAAGAGTGAGAAATAAAAGTGATGTTGGCCTATAGCTATTATCTCTGGGGCTACCAGGAACACAGTGATAAAGCTTATTATTTTGTATCAACAGAACACCAGTGGATGTGCTTTTCCAAACAGTCAGATGTCACCCATAGGTAGAAATGGTTCTCAATCCCCAATAGACTGTGGAAGTACAAAGAAATAATAAATGATGAGGTACTGTCTTTGTAAGCTGGAAAAAACTCCAAGTCTTCTAACAGCAAATATTTATTGTACCTTCTATTGGGAAGTAGGCTCTGTTTCTTTGCAGTATGTAGGTCAAGAAACAACAACTCTAAGGGATGATATAAATATACAGTGAATATTTTTAAATTTTAGAAATGTATTACAGTAAAAGACAAATTGCCGGGCCGGGGATTTAGCTCAATGGTTTCACCGCCTGCTGCACAAGCGCAAGGACCCAAGTTCGATCCCCGGTACCAAAAAAAAAAAAATGTATAGTGACTGCTTCTGCCAAATGTTATCCAACAGGAGGACAGGCTCCTAAAAAACATTACCCTGCGGGGCCGGGGATTAGCTCAGTGGTGCCACCGCCTGCCTCGCAAGCAAAAGGTCCCAAATTCAATCCTCCGTACCAAAAAAAATTACACTGTGTCCTCATCTAAGTTATTCACTGGATCTGGATCTGTTTAACTTCTGACTCTGAGCCAAATTCAAAATGATCATGAAAGGTAAATGTTTTGTATCTACTCGGGACACTGGGGCAGCTATGATGGTGACACTATGACACTAATGAAGGAGAACTTCCATGAATTTCTTCAGAAATGGCAATAATGATGATACAGAGATGTTTTGAGCAAGAAATGGGCATTTTGAAGAGGATTAAAGACCATGTGTCTTTTACTGTACTGTTTTTTAAAATTTAAACACTCACTAAATTTTTTTCTACATATTTAGTGTGTGCATGTGTATGTATATGTGTGGAGAGAGAGAGAGAGAGAGAGAGCCTATAATTATAGACTATAGGGCTGAGCAGAAAAGACAGATATAAATATATCAAAAATCATGTTTAATAATTTTAAAGCATTTTGTACATTTTTATTCTATGAGGTAACATTTTGTAGATCCAGAATTTTAGTGTGATTCTTTTTGAAACCATTCAAATCTGTGTCTTCGAGTATTTTTCTCTTTAGAACCAGTCATGTAGGCCCAGGGATTTAGCTCAGTGGTTCTACTGCCTGCCTTGCAAGTGCAAGGTCCTGAGTTTGATCCCCAGTACCAAAAAAAAAAAGAACTAGTCATGCATCTTTTCCTGAAAAACAATCTGGGCCCAGATTTTCTCCTTGTTTTTTGGACTAGGACTTGAACCCAGTGCTTTCACACTGAATTACATTATTAACCTCCCCCTTTTTAAAAGTTATTTCTGAGACAGAATCCTGCTATGTCACTCAGTTGCCCGGGCTGGGCTAGAACTTGTGATCCTCCTAGCTCAGCCTCTCAGGGTGCTAGGATTATAAGTGTACGTCACCACAGGGATCTCTAAATATATAATCTTTCTTAATTGCTTAAGCAGTTTTTGTACTGCTTGTGGGGTTCATTTCTAACCCCTTGCTCATAAAACCTTACAGCCAAGAATCAAGGATCCATTGCATTAGAAACATTTCCAGAAAAGAACCACACAGGAACAAGAGCCCTATTACACTGGGGTCAATGGCTGAGAGTTCTGAATCAACTATTACCCATTTCTGTGAGTTTGGGCAGTCCATTAATTAAATATCTGTAAATCCACATACTAGGCCCTGGGTATATGTTAGCTCATTAACAATTCAGCCTTCTCCCTCAAAAAAAGGATGCGAGATTCTGTGATCCTCAAGGTCACTACTTGCTCAAGAATTCTCTATTTACCATGTACCCTGATTCAACGAGATGTTTAGTAATGTAAATATTAGCTAGTGTTCAAAAAGATCCCTTATTAAACTTGGAAAGCAAAGATGAATATTCCTACAGTTGATGGAAAAATCCATTTGAGTCTACTTCTAAATACCATGGGGGGGGGCGGGTAAAATCACAGCAGCTGCTTAGTAGTGCAGAGAAAAACTACATCTGAATTTTGGATTAGAAGTGAAAAATACCTTATCCAGTTGAAACTACAGAGGGAATTTAGATAGGATGTAATTACACACTTGGAATTTGTCCAAAAGCTTTGACTAACCCACCTCCTTGGACAAGAAGTACATTTACCATGAGATCTTTAATGATGGCATATGATCAAGACCCTCAATTTTAACACTGAATCTAAAACAACAGAGTCCACTACACATATGTAATGTAGTAAATTCCCTCAGCACTCATCTTGGAACATTTGTTTAATACTGTGTTTCAGCACCACCAATTCTTACAAAATCTTGTCTTCCCTCAGGGTCTCTAGTCTCACTCTGACTTAATTTTGCAATTCTTAATTTCTGTGATCAGTGTCTGGAATGGACCGCATAAACTCTGTTTGCTCAGTTAGTGTTCTTCACAAAAGGTTAAGCTCCATTCAAAGACTTTTTTTTTAGATAATAGTAAACTACTATTTTTATTTTGGACAGCTACTTTCATTTTCAGAATTCAGGCTGGGCTGTCAGCCAGCTTTTAATGTGAGAGAAGGGGATAGTATACAGTCATTTTAAGGCTTCATAATAGGGGTGACACCAAGAACTTAGTAGAGCTGGCATTTCTAAGCAAGTGGATACTCAGTAGAGTTAATGGGAATTCATGAAAAATTTGCTGAATTTTCACACATTTACAAAAGAGATTCAGCGTTTTCTTGGGCATAAAGATGGAATGAGAAAGAAACAAAGAACCACATTTCACTGTGAAGTGGTAGATGTAATTCAATCAGCTATTGAAAGAAAAATAAATTTAAATAGTCCAGATTACCAGAGCACAGGAAGATTTATATCCCCTTGTGACAAAATATAATAAACTAACTTGTCTTTCCTGAAAGCATATAAAATGCATGTTTAAAATAAAAGTTCCCTGATGCAAAATAGAAACTAAAGCAATACTCAAATTCTAGATTTGGAAAAGCCTCCAGATCCGAAAGTGCTTCTCAACTTGAGTTTTAAGTTCCAAACGTAGTGTTTCCCCTCCCAACACCCAATTTCCAGAGATTCTGACTCAGTAAGTCAGGAAGATCCGACCAGTTCTCTTATAGGTTTCTTCTCCAACTGCCATAATCAAAAAATTGGTTTGGAGTAACATGTACATGATAGATTGAATTGTTCGCTTTTCATTCATGCCTGATGGTGTCGGCATAGTTTTCTTTTTTTTCTCAGCCAAGAAATTGGTGGTGATGAGTAAGTAAATCCAATAAGAGTTAAACATGGAATTTATCAAATAAAGACTATTATTTTTTGAATTGAAAGGAGTAAATACAGCAAATTAAGAAGGAAAAGAACATTTGTTCTAATAAATGTTGTCCTGTGTTAAAAACCTGGATTTATTTTTTAACAATGAGATGAATCTGTATATAAACATATAGGGATAATTTATATGTATCAAGGAAATGAGACTAATGTTTAGAATTTAAAAACAGTATATCATACAATAGATACAATATTGTATTCATATACAATGCATTTCCCATTTGACCATAAAGTACCAAGTGACATTGTATATTCCGATTCTATTCAGTAAAACTTGGACACATGAATGTCTCTACCATACCTATACCTGTGAAGTCTGCCCAGGTTATTTTAAGGCTTGCAGTGTATTCTCTCTATTGTTGTATTTTTACATCTTTGACTTGTATGTACCACATATTTATAAACCATCTTGATCAAGCTTGAACCAGCTTGATTACTTTTGATTTGTGCTGTAAGATTTCTTCATTCTTCCTGGAAATTTCAAGACATTTTACTCTAAACCTATTCTTTCTTTCTTTAGATTTATTTACTACCTTTAGAAGTAGAAAAGTCCAATTTCAATCATGTTTGAAATAACTCATTTTAGACAAGTACGTGCTGCTCTGCTTACAAAACATATATGAGTGGAATATGCAATTACTACAACTCACTTTCCTGCCACAGAAACATTTCAGCATTATAGCATTACAGAAATAGAATGACATGCATAATGAAAGATTTCAAGATTCACCCAAGGCATTTATTCTCTTCACCTTAATGTTCTCAGCAGTAGCATAGTATCCATTAAAAGGTACTATGAATTATGGTTGCCTAGCAACTGGAAGGAGCTTGTAACAGCACCAAAGAATGAAATGGCTGGTTGATAAAATGAATTTCTCTGAGCATTAGCCTGTTGAAACTGCCTTTTCTTGTGGAACATAAAGTGCATTTATTTGTCTCATGCATTTTTTATTAGAAAATTATTTGAGTTCCAGGGACTTGAATCGTTTTGCTACAGGAGATATTTGATTTTAATGTGTTGTACTAAAATAAGTAATAAAAGGCACTTTCTTCAAAGCAACATCACCAAACAATCCTGTGTGGATTTTTGAAGGAAGAAATAAAATATTTGATAAACTATTCCATTAGTGGTCTCTAATTAAGAATGGCCTCAGATAGAATTGAAAAATTCTACTGATGCCATCCAAAGTATGGAGTTAAAAATACTGGATTCTTCCTATTTACATGAGCTATAGAAACATTTTATTGACAATAAAATACAAAAGAATAATGAATTCTTAAAATCTTACACTTTGGTATTTGTAAAAATTCCTTTCAACAAAGGTCTAAATATTTACAGAAACTTTAGCAGTTATACATTATCTTCATTTTATCTTATTTAATTTTATCCTGTTATGTTGTACACATATATATTTTTTGTCATTCCAAAACTTATTTGCGGTGATTAAATTATGGACCTTGCCCCAAGAAATATATACCTAGAAGACATGAATAGATGGTGTCAGCAGCTACTAACAGTATATATTTAAAATTGTTATATTGTATGAGCATCTTTTCAATTTAAAGTAAATCATACCTTCTCCCTAGACTCATAGAAACTGTAAACAACCAAAAATTGAAAAATAAATAGTTAAAACCAGCTTAAAGTAGAAACCTTTTAATAAGAGTTGATATATGTACTGAGTTATTATTTTGTTGTGGCTACTCATTTTCTACATTTCAATATCACCCTTGCATATACATATAGAATGCTTCATATGTAATCTTTTCTTTCTATGTAAAATGTAGTACCTATATATTCATCTATTCATGTGTATATGGAGTTGCATTATCAACATGCAAACATCACTTTTTAATAGCCATTTTATACATAATATATCATTTCTGAAAGTTCAGAACATGATTTGTTTTTATGCTAACACAATCTCTGGTTTGAAAAAGAGTTGTGTTAAGCCAATTGATACTTCTTTGTCTGTAAGTAAATAAGAACAAGTTAGTTCTAAGAGGAAGGATCAAATGGGAATGTTATTGATCACTGGAAATGGAAAGAATTTTTTTTAGTCAGAGCAACTATTCATATAGATATCAACAGAAGGACCATCTCCTGAAGTGATAATTGTGGCACCATCTCAGAGTCCAACTGAAAAAGGGCACTGGAGTGTACTTGTTGAAAGATATCAGTGTAGGCAAACAAGCTTGTAATTTTCTGTCCACAATACTCATTGACAATGTTTCCTCTAGAGCCAAAAATTTCCAGCTATAGCTGCAGATATTCACTTCACTAAGGGCATTTGGATTTTCTTGCATCTTCACTTTAACTAAAATTAGGATAGTGGGTTTTTGCTCTTTGGGAATTACATAATTGACCAAGTTTTCTCATTTTCAGTGTGAAGTTCTCATCTGAGTTTTCTATCACAACTGTGTGTGAGATACAGATACTGTTTTGCTTGAGCAAGTCCCAAAGCACTTATCAAAAGAGATAGAATTTATATCTTTTAAAAGGACTGATGTCTAAAGCGCAGATTCTAGCCAAAATGTGAAAAATGAAAGTGTCTGCCTATGTTGATGATTAGTGTTTTTCCTACAATGATTATTGAAAGGGCTGAGTTTTCCCTGGTAAAAGATTAACCCTTGTACTATTGCTAATCAGTTAGTGTGAAAGCAGGGAAGATGAGAAATGATCATGCTACTATAAGCCTTACATCGCTTTATAGCTCACAAAGAATTTTCATGTGGATGATTGCATTTGATTTTCACAACTACCCCCTGAAATAAGGACAAGAGATGTCATTAGAAAAGGAGAATTTCCTGGAAAGAACCCTAGATTTGAAGTGACAAGACCAAGTCAAGGCTTCACCCTTACTGTGTTTGTTCAGCCAGGTCACTGGACCTTTCAGAGGCTCAATTTCCTTTAAAGGGAATGGCATTGCCTCTCTCAGTGAGTAAACCTAAAGAATACATGTGTAATCCTACATGTAATCTTAGTGTGTAATACCATAGTTGCTCAGTAAACAGGAATAGACTCTGAACTGAAATAATCAATTGGCAACAGTGAACCTTGGAGCAGATAATGGGATCTCAAGATGGACCATCAATAAAGATACAGAAGGCTTGCCCACCTCTAAATCCTTCTTAGGGTGCTAGCAGGCACCCACCACTACAGTTTCCATTGCAAAACAATCACAGGACTCTCTTCCTCTGAGAAGGGGAACTGGATTGGAAAGTGAAAATATAACTGGGTCTCTAGCAAATTGTGAGCAAAAATAACTTTGTCATTCATTGGTGTAAGCCCAAATACTCCCATGCCAGAAACTTTTCTCTTGGGTGCTCAGTATACATATCCTGATGCTTCAGAGGTGATCCTCTGTCATTACTTCAAAATTCCTTTAAACATAGAAAAAATAGGTTGCTTTCTCAAAATCAGAAGTTCCATAGAATAAATTGGCTTTGATCTTTAATGTCTTAACAGTTACATTATTAAGTTAATTGTAACTTGTTGGGACTAAACTGTATAGATTTCAAGCATGACTGAAGATAAAAGAAGACAGTTTGGAGAGGTGAGAGCCATCTTTTTAAAGCTGTATATGAATAATCAAACATATAAATAAATCAAACATTAGCCACTGTCAATATTTTGCAAAGGTGTAAATTGAAATTCCAGAGAGAGTTTAATGCAGCAGAATCCCGCTTGAACATAAAACTATTACACTTGTAAGAATCCTATGTTGCTATAGAAGGAGCCAAATTGAAAACTCTTTCTGATATTTGCATAGAATTATGAAATACAACCTGCATGTGTTTACCATGTGCTTACCAGATAAAGGACTTTTAATGGGGAAAGGTGCCTGTAAATATTTCGGTGATTTTATCAAATTTATTCTCAAAGTGTTATGATACAGCTATTGCTTAGGACCCTACTATTAGATTATCTTAGATGATATGGCTATTGTTTAGGACCCTATTATTAGCTTATTTTAGATTGTCTAGTGATTATGGAAAATAACTATTTTCTTTTAATATGAAAACTTTTAATTTAAAAATGTTTTCTACGTAGAAGCAGTCAGCAGCTAGCCAATCTTTTGATGGATTGCCAAGCTACTGGAATAAAAAAAAAATACATAGAGATAAATATCCAAGGGAAGAGGGCAAACAGGATTTATCATTCATGGAGATTACATTCACGGTTCAACCACAGTTGTTACTGACTCGTGTATGTAGGATGTGTGTGTGTGTTTTTTTAAGACTTCTATTTAAATGAATCCCATTTCCACAGCCATCTATGAAAAAGTGGCAGAATCTAACATTTTAGTCTTGGAATGACTGTAGCCTCATGAATATTCCATCATTGACAGTTGCCAGAATCTTCAAATAAGCAACAACATAAGGTCAAAAAGAAGTAGAGAACACATTACTGAGTTTTAGTTGATGTTGCAGTTTGATATTGAGAGAGATATTTCTTCATACAATGAGTTCCTATCACGTCTGTGGTTGACATGTACTTACAATGTGTGGCTTATGGCTTCCTGAATGTGTCCTAAAGACTCGGTCTTCACAGCATATTGTTTTTCTGATATGTTAATTCATGTAGTACCCAGGAATTTTACATCCAATTCCTGAATTTTCCCATCCAGATAAAAATGTTGTAGGAAAAGAAAACTGAATATTCATTAAAATAAAATAAGCATGTTTATAGAGTAAGACAAAAGTGATAATAGTGAAATGGTGGTCCTATTTTAGGAAAAGAAAAATTTCTTACAGGTAAATTTGCTTCTAGAAATTTCTATCTCTAGGAAAAGATTATCTAATCCAGGGTATAATTGTCCTGATTTCTCAAACCACCAATAGTGAATACTAGAAGGTGAATGCAATTGTTGGAAATATGTTATTATCTCCAAAGGTAACATTCTAAGAATTACAAACATTCAGAGTATAGTCTGGGAGAAGAAATGAAACAAACTGACAAATAAAAGACTAAAGAAGTATAACATGTGTCTATATGTTTGAGACAAAAATACATGTTTTATACCTAATTCAGGAATATATTGCTAAAATAAATCCTTATTCAGGAATATATTGCTAAAATAAATCCCAGAAGATTGAGTAAGTAAATTATCAGCATCTTGCCTGTTCTTATACAAGTATCATGTTGGCCATGCTAGGTAATAGTACTAAGCCAAACATGTAGATAGAAAAACACTATGAAATGACATTTCTTCTCACTAGTTTTAAATAAAAGGATTTAAAAAGAAGAAGAAGGAGAGAAGAAGAAGAAGAAGAAGAAGAAGAAGAAGAAGAAGAAGAAGAAGAAGAAGAAGAAGAAGAAGAAGAAGAAAAAGTTGGGATAATATGGTATTCTGAGGCCAGTTCAAGAAGTTTCTCACCCATTGGCTATTACCAAAGGCCCTTCACACAACCCCTGTCCATAAACTGGGAGTGATGTCCCTTTTTGCCAATTTATCTGCATCCTAATGTGGCCAGGGCACTGTCACTCATGTCTCCCCATGGCCATGGTCTAAATAGTAACCTACATCACAGCAGAAGAATTTTTGCCCCATATTCTGACATAGGCAAATACAGGAAACAGACACCAGAATCTTGCTAGTATTGGTAGGGGAGGTTAAGAAAGGGGAAACAAGACACGTCCTAACGAGGGCGGCCCGAGTCGTGCAGAACACGCTGAATCAGCCCGCTGCAGACAGGCAGGTCTGTGCATGCCCTACCAAGGTCCTGAGTCACGCGGAAGACACCGAATCACCTCGCTGCAGACAGGCAGCCACCTGGTTCCACACTACAAAGACGCAGAGGACACCAGACTACCAGACCAATGTACTGAGTCCCACTGCTCCTGGTCCAGAGGAAGGGGCTTCCTGATCACCATCCCTCCCGCTGATCCCAGCCCAGAGGAAAGGGCTTTTGGGCCAACTTCTGTCCCACTGCTCCTGGCCCAGAGGAAGGGGCTTCCAGGCCACCATCCTTCCCAACACTCCCAGCCCAGAGGTAGGGACTTCTGAGCCACCATTCCACTGCTCCTGGTCCAGAGGAAGGGGCTTCCTGGTCACCATCCCTCCTGCTGCTCCCAGCCCACAGGAAAGGGCTTTCAGGCTACCATCCCTACTGCTGCTCCCAGCACCTGTCCCACCTCTCCCAGCTCAGAAGAGGTAATCCGTGCAGGCACTAACAGCCCCCCACCCCATTCAAAATGAGAAAACACGTAAATAAGTCTCAAAACCAGACTTCCAGATCACATACAGCAACCCCAAAGGGAAATGAGATGGAACACTCTGATACTCAACCACCTGGACCCACTGAACTGACAACAAAAGGGGATCTGGAAAAAATGAAATCAGAAATAATTTCTCAGGTAAAAGAGGAGAAATTGTGCCCTTAGTGCAAGACATGATTAATAAATCTAGAGAGGAGCTGAGGAACATGATGGAATCCCAACATAAGAAACAAATGGAATCCATAAAACAGATGCAAATAGATTTCCAGGAGATAAAAAACTCCATTGAAAGTCTACACAGCAAAATGAGCCAATGTGAGGACAGAATTTCAGATATAGAAGATAAGATTGCAATTAGTGACCAGGAAAAGAAAAATTGCTTCAAAATTATAAGGGAACATGAGAAATCAATCCAGGAGCTACTAGATGATGCAAAAAAGAATAACATAAGACTGATTGGGCTCAATGAAGAAACAGGAGAGAGTGCAGATGACATAAAAAACTTCTTCACAGTAATAATGGCAGAAAACTTCCCAAGCAGGGGAAAGGAGCTTGACATACAGATAAGTGAGGCATATAGGACTCCAAATAGCCTTGATCAAAAAAAAAATCTACACATAGGCATATAATTGTTAAGATTCCAGAAACACAGCAGAAGAACAAAGTTCTCCAAGCAGTCAGAGAAAAGAAACAAATCACATACAAAGGAAAGCCCATCAGAATCACAGCAGACTTCTCAACATAAACCATCAAGGCAAGAAGAGCTTGGAGTGACATATTCCAAGCCCTGAAAGAAAACAGCCTCCAACCCAGATTGATGTACCCTGCAAAACTATCTTTCAAAATGGATGGAGAAATAAGATACTTTCATGACAAAGAACACCTTAGGAACTTCATGAATACCAAACCAGCACTCCAAAGAATTTTACACAATATCCTAGGAACAGACATTGAGGATCACAACCCCAGGAAGCAAAGCAGAATGTACCCATCTGGCATGACAAGAAATTAAATGTAAAGGGGGAGAACCCAACAAAAAGAAAACAATACTCTATGCGACAGGATCCTGAAAAAAAGGAGGAGTAGCTATCCTCTTTGCAGATCAAGTAGATTTCAAACCATCAGTGATTAAGAGAAACGAAGAAGGACACTACATCCTTGTAAAGAGAAGAATCCAAGAGGAAGAGATAACAATCATAAATATCTATGCACCAAACACTAGAGCACCCAACTATATAAAACAAATACTAACAGACATGAAAAATCATATATGCACTAATACAATTGTAGTGGGGGACCTCAACACCCCACTGTCACAAATAGATAGATCAACTAGACAAAAAATAAGTAAAGAAATACTAGAACTCAATCGAACTCTTGAACAAATGAACTTAACAGATGTTTACAGAGTCTTCCACCCCACAAAATCAGAATACACATTCTTCTCAGCTGCACATGGGTCATTCTCCAAAATGACCACATACTCACACATAGAACATGTTTAAGTAAGTGCAAAGGAATTGAAGTTATCCAGTGAATATTATCAGACCATAGTGTGATGAAATTGGAGATCCATAGCAAAAGAAACTAAAAAAATTTCATAAACATGTGGAAATTGAACAACATACTTCTGAATAACCAGTGGGTCACAGAGGAAATTAAAGAAGAAATCAGACAGTTCCTTCAATTAAATGACAATGACAATACAACATATCAGAATCTGTGGGACACAATGAAAACAGTCTTATGAGGGAAATTCATAGCAGTGAAGACACATATTAGGAAAACGGAACGAGCCCAATTAAACAACCTGATGCTGAATCTCAAGCTTCTAGAAAAAGAAGAGCAGGACAACCCCAAAGCTCATACAAGAGAGGAAATTCTAAAGATCAGAGGAGAAATCAATGCAATGGAGACTAAGAGAATGATACAAAAAATCAATGAAGCCAAGAGAGGGTTCTTTGAAAGAATCAACAAAATTGACAAACCTTTAGCCAACCTTGTCAGAAAAAGGAAAGAAAAGGCCCAAATCCATGCAATTAGGAATGAAAAGGGTGAAATTACAACAGACCCAGCAGAAATCCAGAGGATCATCAATACCTATTTCCAGAACCTATACGCCAATAAGATGGAAAACACAGAAGAAATGGACAGATTCCTAGATACTTATGAATTACCAAAGTTGAACGAAGAAGACCTAAAAATTCTGAACAACCCAATATCAACCAATGAAATTGAAAATGTAATTAAAAACTTATCAGCTAAGAAAAGCCTGGGCCCTGATGGCTTCACTGCTGAAGTCTACAAGACATTTAGAGAGGAACTGCTGCCACTACTGTTTAAACTCTTCAATGAAATTAAAAGGGAAGAAATACTCCCAAATTCATTCCTGGAAGCAAGCATCACCTTGATCCCCAAAGCAGAGAAAGACCCAACCGAAAAAGACAACTATAGGCCAATCTCACTAATGAACATAGATGCAAAAATCCTTAATAAGATACTGGCAAACAGAATGCAGAAGATCATCAAGAAGATCATACACCCTGATCAAGGGGGATTCATCCCAGGGATGCAGGAATGGTTTAATATATGAAAATCAATCAATGTAATACACTATATCAATACAGCCAAGGACAAAAACCATATGATTATCTCCATAGATGCAGAAAAAGCATTTGACAAAATCCAACATGCATTTATGATAAAAACCCTACAAAAAATTGGAATAGATGGTCTCTACCTCAAACTGATAAAAGCCATCCATGAAAAACCAACAGCCAATATCATACTAAATGGTCAAAAACTGAAATCCTTCACATTAAAATCAGGAACAAGACAAGGATGTCCACTATCACCACTCTTGTTCAATATAATTCTGGAAACATTAGCCATGGCAATTAGACAAGAGAAAGAAATAAAAGGAATAAAGATAGAAAATGAAGAAGTCAAATTGTCATTATTTGCAGATGACATGATACTCTATATAGAAGACCCCAAGAACTCCACCAAAAGTCTTCTAGACTTAATAACCAAATTCAGTCATGTAGCTGGTTACAAGGTCAACACACAAAAATCAATAGCTTTCCTCTACACCAATGACAGACTCACTGAGAGAGAAATAGGGCAAAGAATTCCTTTCACAATAGCATCCAAAAAACTGAAATACCTAGGAATCAACCTAATGAAAGAAATCAAAGACCTCTTCTCTGAAAACTATGGCACTCTGAAAAGAGAGATTGAAGATGATATCAGAAAATGGACAGACAGCCCCTGCTCCTGGGTAGAAAGGATTAATATAGTGAAAATGGCCATACTTCCAAAACTGCTATATAGATTCAATGCAATTCCCATTGAGATCCCAACAACATACTTCATGGACCTTGAGAAAACAATCCAAAAATTCATTTGGAACAAGAAGAGACCCAGAATAGCAAAAGCAATTCTAGGTAACAGAGACATGGCAGGGGGTATCACAATCCCCAACCTGCAACTATACTACAAAGTTGTGGTGATAAAAGATCATGGTACAGACAAAGAAACAGACCTGAGGACCAGTGGAACAGATTAGAAGATGCAGAAACAATGCCAGACACACTCAGCCACCTCCTCTTTGACAAAGGAGCCAAACACCCTCATTGGAGGAAAGATAGCCTCTTTAATAAATGGTGCTGGAAAAATTGGGCTTCAACTTGCCAAAGATTAAAACTAGACCTATATCTCCCACCATGCACTAAACTAAAATCAAAATGGATTAAAGATCTAAATATTAAAATAGGAACTCTGAACCAGTTGGAACAGAGGTTAGGTAGAACCCTTGAAGACATCGGTGTAGGAAAAGATTTTATGAACAAAACCTCAGTTGCCTGTGAACTAGCACAAACTATTAACAAGTGGGATCTCTTCTTATTAAAAGGCTTCTGCACAGCAAGAGAAACCACCAGCAGTGTGAAGAGACAACCCACAATGTGGGAAAAAATCTTCACCTGTTCTTCCTCAGACAAAGGTCTACTATCTCGAATCTATAAAGAACTTAAAAAGATCAGACCTCCTAAATTTAAAGACCCAATCTGAAAATGGGCATCTGAAATGAACAGACATTTCTCACACAAAGAAGTAGAAATAGCAAATAAATACATGAAAAAATGTTCAACATCACTGGTCATTCAAGAGATGCAAATGAAAACAATGCTGAGATTCCACTTTACTCCAGAAAGAATGGCTGCTATCATGAAATCAACCAATAACAAATACTGGTGGGGCTGTGGAGAAAGAGGAACACTGCTCCACTGCTGGTGGGAGTGTAGACTGGTGCAACCACTGTGGAAATCAGTATGGAGATACCTCAAAGAACTAGGACTGGAAGTCTCATTTGACCCCACTATTCCACTGCTGGGAATCTTCCCCAAAGAATTAAAAGAATCATACCACAGTGATATATGTGCACCCATGTTCATAGCAGCACAGTTTGTAATAGCTAAAACTTGGAAACAGCCCAAATGCCCATCAACTGGAGACTGAATAAAGAAAATGTGGTTGTTGTATAAAATGGAGTACTACTGAGCCATCAAAAATGAGAAATTAGAGACATTTATAGCCAAGTGGATGCACATTGAGGTGATACTCTTAAGTGAAATAAATAGGACACACATGTATAAATACTGAATAGTTTCTCTAGTGTGAGAAACTGAAAGTGTAAATAAAGCCTAAATGTATAATAGGTAATGTGAAATAGGAAGAAAAGGGGCAAAGGGGAAGGAAGTGGGAGGGCTAGGGGAAAGGATAAAAGGGAATGGGATTAATATGAGAAGATGGAAAAATAAGAACAAAATCTTTGTAAATAGGACTGGAGGGGTTGAAGGGAGGGCTGGGCAAGGGTGAAAAATAAGAACCAAGAGAGACTATGTAAAGGTGCAAATTTCCAATGATGAATGTCATTATATTGTATACCTAAAATGTACCAATGATTAGAATGAATAATCGATAATGCAAAATAGGAAGAAAAGGTCCAAAGGGGTAGGAGTAGTGGGATGGGCAGGGGAAAGGAAAGAAGGGAAAGGAAAAATGCTGAGAAATGGAAAAACTGGAAATAAAGTCTTTGTAAATAGGGAAGGGTGGAGGGGGTGAAGGGAGGGCTAGGAATGGGGAAAAAATAAGAACCAAGATGCATCATGTAAAGGCACAAGTTCCCAATGAGAAATGTGATTGTGTTGTATACCTGCAATGTACCAATAAAAGAATTTAATTTAAAAAAAAAAAAAAGAAAGAAAAGGAAAAGAAAAATCTAACATCTATTAAGGATCTATAAATCCTTTTTGAAATAATCTGTAAGTATTTTAGGTCACTCTTAAATAACTTACAAGTTACCTACTGAAGGTCAGGCTCAGCTCTGGAAGCTTTACAGTTGTACTATGGTATTTAATTTTCACAGCATCCTTCTGAGGTAGGTATTGTAATCTACATTTTTGCAAACAGAAAAACTAAGGCTCACGGAAATTAAAGCAACCATTAAAACCCAATCTTTCCCTTTGGTGATCTTTCCAAAGCAGTTCCAACCAAAACAATTTAATATTTTATGCTGAAAAAAAAATGGAATTGCAGCATCTTCTTGCTCAGTACAGTTGCTGAAAAGTGAAACAAATGCATGTAATCTTCAAGTCAGGAAAAATGCAGTCAGATCAGATTTTTGTTTAAAAGAGACAAAAACCCAGATGCTTTAAGTGCTAGACTTCATATTCCACACTACTAATAGTGCATTATAGGACTTACACCTCTCCAAAGATTGTTCATCTTCTATACAACTTGGTTTATGCCCAATTTTTATATTTTAAATAATAATTGTGTAAAATAAGTGGTATTTTATATCATATATTTGCAATTATAATCTCATGCGTAAGAACTAGAATCTTTTTGTTTATTCAGATAGACTCAGTATTTTTGAAAGTTTTCCAAAAACTAGCTTAGAAAGGTTATTAAACTATCTAATAGTAGTCCAAATAATCAGAACTCCCAAATAAATAGAATTGTTAATAATATATACTAGAAAAAATAACAAGCTAATATCATTCTTCTGAGATTACATCATTCAGATAGCCAACACTGCCAAAAAAGAATCTTCATTATATCAAAACGAGTTTGATTTGTTTTCTTCCTTTTATTTTGGTACTGGGGATCGAACTCAGTCCTTCGCTCGTGCAGCAGGTGGCGAAACCACTGAGCTAAATCCCCAGCCCTTTTTCTTACTTTTACAATAAATGAAAAGGGATAAGCCCCAGGAGTAAAGTCAGAATACCTGTGTTTTTAAGCTTGATTCAACTTCTTAAGCTTAGCTAACAGTTAATCTCATAGAGTTTTGTCTATAAGGTGGGTTTATAGAACCTCTCCCACCGAGCTGATGCTAGAAGTAAATGATACAGTGTCTGTAAGGTACCTGCACTGTTTGCTATGGCAGGGTGTATGATAAACAAAGATTCGCTGAATCCCAATCTGACTCATGGTCTTATAGCTCAACAAGGTTTTTACCTTTCAAAGAAACATTACCAATGGCCTTTGCACTATTATTTCAAAACCCATGAATGCAATTTAGGAAGAATTTCAACCTGATTAAGAACAAAAGACACATTCTTATAAATCAAGTTTCCAATAAGCTAAAGTGCAGCCCATGTTACTCTAAATTTTTTTGTTTTTTTGGCTGAAAAGTGATCCTTATTCTTGACTTACATGATAATAGTGCATACAGCTCCCAAATGGAAAGGGAGTGCCTTCCTATCTGCTACCTAGGCAGCCCTCAAGTCTACCCATTCAACAACAAGCAGGTGTACTTGTAATACACACATTTACAATTTACTTTTTTTTTTATTCCTGTACCCTTCACATTTCCACCTTACACAGTTCTGAAGTTGAGGCCAATGTTCAGTTGTATCTTGAAGTCAAGTATTTGAAAGCTTGTGATACTTCCTTCTATGTAAAAACAAGTTAACCTTATGAAGCACTTTGTTGGTATTTATGACATAAAGAAAATCCACCATAGGTAGCTAAGGAATTAATTCCAAAAAACAAAAGGATGCTGATTTGTTTTATTGGAGAGCTGCTAAATTCTGTCAGCCAATTGTGAACATGAACCAAAAGGGGCTATGTGCTATAGTTTTAAATTATATGTTCAGTTTTGAAAAGAGTTTGAAAGTACTGTCACTATACAATATGGTGCATGTTTCCCAGGCAGCACTGCAAAGAAGGATCGTTCAGAAATGGGTAGTATTTAGAATGCGTAGTAATTTCAGAATATAAAGATAAACAGTACCTTTGGAGGAAAAGAAAAAAATATTTTCTTATATCCAGGCAAAGATGAATGAATTAAGAACTTGATTTTTTCCCAGTGTCTATGTGTATTTGTGTGTGTGTGTGTGTGTGTGTGTGTGTGTGTGTGTGAGAGAGAGAGAGAGAGAGAGAGAGAGAGAGAGAGAGAGAGAGAATTTGGGCCAATATGAAGAGTAAGTTATGATTCCCATGCAAAATTACAACTTTACATAATTAGCATAGACATGGTACACTCCACATAATTAGTGTAGATTGCTGGGTTAAACAAAACTGGAACAAAACAAATAAACCAATATAATAGCATAATAGAAAGATAGTTTATTTGGACTTATGCTTTTATTTGACCTCATGCATATGGTGTTGGACCAGCAAATTCATCTGCTACTGGGTATTTCTAAGACTAGGTCATTACATAGTTTTGTAATATATTACTCTTGCTTACATCTTGTATTTCTATGTGTAGCCCCCATAATTACCCTTCCGATTCTCTTGAGCAATAAGAAGCTCCATCTTATAGTTAAATCAAGGATAAGTGACTTATTTAAGGTTATAATCAATGTGGGGTAAAGGGGGGACTATAAACCATGAGATGTTGATTCCCACTATAACACTTTTCCAAAACACATCTCATGGGAACAACACAATCCATAGATTTAACCAAGACAGTGACAGGCACCCTGCATCTGAATCAGATTTAATCAACACATGTAATTTTATCTGTCTAGCAGTTAATTAAATACTTCAAATCATGCATGGGCAAAGTTCTTGTGACTGTGGCATACTTCAAGGGAGCCCAAAGCCACATACATTCCTCTGTTGTATACAATATAGGTAACATCCTTCATGCAATTATAGTCCAGATGGATTTCAGTCCAGTATCAGGGCAGAGCAAGTTTATATTTGTTGCATTTAATTACTACACTACTCATCAAAAAATGTAACAGACTGATAGTCACCAGGAAAAGCAATATTTTTCTAAGTGAGGAAGAAAATTGTCCCTGATTGATTTGACACCACACACACACACACCTTACAGTCGCATCTTCTACCTGCCTTAGAATCTTGTACCTTCTGGAAATGAATGCACCATTGCTTTAGTACTAACACTTGCCATAAAATGAAGAAATGCGGAGAACCAAAATGTTCTATTCTTAGAAAGTAGAGCAAAGTAATTATAACAATGGTACATTGTTGCAATTGTTGAAAAGCTTGATGCATAAGGTCTTTAAAATTGTTTCCTCCCAGGAATGAGGACCTCTTTGTCCTTCTCTCACACTATCAGCCCCATTGTCTACATTCATCAATAGCATGCTGTGAACAAGAATGGTTCAGAAAGCTGCAAAGTAGACTGGGTAACGTTAGCACCAGAGCAACGTGTATAAAGAAAAACTTTGATAGTCATTACTCTCTGTGCAGCACTATTTTCCGGAAACACGAAGCTTAGATCCTACCCTGGGCAAAGTCTATAGATAGGGTAAATCTCAATGAAAAAGCAGAGTTGTTTCCTATGTTTAAAATCACGTTCAAGTTCAGGGTTTCCCATCTATCTTTTCCCAGCTTTGCAGTTCCAGAGTGGGGCTTAATTTCCACTTCATGAGGAAGTCATAGTGGGCTCTCAAACACTCTTTCAGCTTTCCTAAAGTTCCTCTTTATTTTCACCTGTTTCCTCTCTCTAAACCGGCAGTAGAGTGGGGTGATTTGGGGCAATGAAAGTCATTAGGGGTTACTTGAAGTGGGATGCTCCCCCTCCCTTTTGTAGAGTTTCTCAACTCTCTTTGGCTCGCTTTTCTCAAATTATATACATGTAGGGATGAATACTATAGCATGCACCATATCAGTCCCTTACTATTCTTTTCCTTTGGCTTCTTAGAAGTTTCTTTCTTTCTTTCTTCCTTTCTTTCTTTCTTTCCTTCGATTCTCTTATCTACTTGTATACTTGACTCTCAAATACTTCTCTTTATTCTAATTATCTTGTCTCCCAGGTAGGGCTAACTTTTGTACACAAATTTCCAGAATAATTACTTTTAAATCTAGTTTTTTTTTAATTAATGAAACTAGCTCTAGAGGAAATATAAAATTTGAATAGCACCTATTAAAGAAAGTATATTCCTACCTTGAAAACCTACCTGTATGACAAGAGCAGGCTCATATACATTTTAACTGATAAATTATATCAAACGATTAAAGCAGAGAAAAGAAGGTACACTTCTCCCCTCATTTTAGGAACTCAACATTGTGCTAATCCTAAAACTGGATAAAGATAATAGAAGAAAAAAGTATGAACATAGATAGAAATTTGTTTAACAAAACAAACTCTTAGAAGTCAGATCTGGCAGGATGTAGAAAGTGGCTTTATTATAGGGATGGCAGTGTTGGTTCAGCATTGGAAGATCCACCCCTGAAAGTCATCATTTTAACAGAGGAAAGGCAAAAGCCATATGATCCTGTCACTAGTTGGAGAAAAAGTATTGGACTAAATTCCACAGCTGTTCATGGTAAAAGCTATCAGGAGACTAGAAGTAGAACAGAACCTTCTCAACAGATTAAAGACATGTACTCCATACTTCCAGTGAGAATGCCTTATATGAATGGAGAAGATACAATGCTTTCTCCCTAAGGTGGGGAACAAGGGCAGATATGCTTACTCTTTATCTGTCCATTAAACTTTGAAACCTAGTCCCCACCAAAATAGTCTGGCAATAAAATGGCACAATGAGGATAAGATTGGCAAGGTAGAAGCAAAATCTTTATATGTAGATGAAATGATTATCTACAGAGAAAATACTAAGAAATCTCTAGGAGCCCCTAGAACTTGTATTTGAATTTAGCAGGATTAGAAAACACAAGGTATATATAAAAATTCAGGTGTATGTATACTTACTATAAATGAAGAATTGGATATTGAAATTTAAAAGTTATGTAGGAGCACAAAGGACCTAGAAAAGTTTAAAAAAAAACAAAGCAAAAAACAAAAAAACAAAAAAACAAAAACAGTGTTGGAAGACATTTAGTACCTAAATTTAAGACTTCTTCTAAAGCTACAGTAATCAAAGCAGTGTTGGTGTAAGGCAAGATATATAGATCATTGGAATAAAACAGAGAATCTGGAAATAGAACCACACATATATGGTCCACTGAGTTTTGAAAGATTATTTAACATTAGCATTTTATACAATATAAACTCAATTCAAGAGCTGAGGAAGAAAGAGTGTTTTTCAGCAAACATCACTAGAAAATCTGGTATCCATATATAAAAAATTAACCTCAACCCTTTATTTCCATACATAAAAATAACTTGAAGGGATCTATGAACCTAAATATAAAAGCCTAAAAGTATAAAACTTTAAAAAGAAGTTATAAGAGAAAATGTTTATGAATTCAGGGTAGGCAAGAACTACCTAGGATACAAAAGACATGATGTATAAAAGAAAAAAATTGATAAATGAGATTCCATCAAAATTTGGAACTTGAAATGACATCATTAAAATGAAAAGTAGTCCTTAAACAGACCATATTTACAATGCCTATGACCAGAATATATAAAGAATTCTTAGAGCTCATTAATAGACAACCCAATTAAAAAGTAGACATAAGAAGATGATAAATAGCCAGTATAGCACAAGGAAAGGTGTGCAACTCTAGAATTAGAAAAATACTAATCAGTACAATAACAAGATTGAATTATACACTCATTAGGGAGGTGAAGTCAAAAGTTTTAAAAGCCTTGTCATGACTTTTTCTTTTTGTTGGGTTCTCCCCTTTTGCATTTAATTTGTCACACCCAATGGATTCATTCTACTGGGCTTCCTGGGGTTGTGATCCTCATTGTCTCTTCCTAGGATATTGTCTAAAACTTTTTGGAGTGCTGGTTTGGTATTCATGAAGTTCCTGAGGTGCTCTTTATCATGAAAGTATCTTATTTCTCCATCCATTTTGAAAGATAGTTTTGCAGGGTACATCAATCTGGGTTGGAGGCTGTTTTCTTTCAGGGCTTGGAATATGTCACTCCAAGCTCTTCTTGCCTTGATGGTTTGTGTTGAGAAGTCTGCTGTGATTCTGATGGGCTTTCCTTTGTATGTGATTTGTTTCTTTTCTCTCACTGCTTGTAGAATTTTGTTCTTCTGTTGGATTTCTGGAATCCTAACTATTATATGCCTATGTGTAGATTTTTTTTTATCAAGGCTAGCTGGAGTCCTATATGCCTCACTTATCTGTATGTCAAGTTCTTTTTCCCTCCTTGGGAAGTTTTCTGCCATCACTTCTGTCAACAGTTTTTTTATGTCATCTGCACTCAATCCTCTTTCTTCATTGACTCCAATCAGTCTTATGTTATTCTTCTTTGCATCATCTAGCAGCTGCTGGATTGATTTCTCAAGCTCCCTTATAATTTTAAAGCAATTTTTCTTTTCCTGGTTACTAATTGCATTCTTATCTTCTATATCTGAAATTCTTTGCTCACATTGGTTCATTCTGCTGCACAGACTTTTGATGGAGTTTTTAATCTCCTGGAAATCTGTTTGCATCTGTTTTATGGATTCCATTTGTTTCCTATGTTGGGATTCCATCATGTTCCTCAGATCCTCTATTTTTTCATCTGTGTCCTCTCTAGATTTATTAATCATGTCTTGCACCATGAGCAAAATCTTTGCTGTTATCTGAGTAATTATTTCTGATTTCATTTTTCCCAGATCCTCTTTTGTTGCCAGTTCAGAGAGTCCAGGTGGTTGAGTATCACAGTGTTCCATCTCATTTCCCTTTGGGGTTGCTGTAGGTGATCCAGAAGTCTGTTTTTGAGGCTTGTTTATGTGTCTTCTCATTTCCACGGGGTGGGGGTGGGGTGCTTCTGGCACCCGGGCAGCTCACCTTCTCTGCCCTAGGAGCTTGGGATGGCAGCGGGGAAGCTTCCTTCTGTGTACTGGGACCAGCTCAGCTTCTCTCTTTAAATCTAGATTTACTGTATCACTTCAATGCTCAGAAATCTTTCCCAGGTCCCCATTTCCCATTCAGTAGAAGATATAATCCGTGGGAAGAGTTGCTACTAGGTAGGTTGAGGACTTTCGAATTGTGTGATCTGGAGGCCTGTGCCCCTATCATTCCTGCATTGCCTACTGCCCACGTCTGGATACAGCCTTATTTCTCAACTTGTTTCCTATATACCCAGTAAAAATGTTAATAACATTAAATACTTCACCATTTTATGAATGTTTCCTATGCATTTCTGCCTACCTGAAATTATTTTGTCTTGGAATTTTCTTGTTTCCTTTTCTGTGCTTAGTGAAATTTAACAATGCTGACCATTAATCCTGATATGTCAGCTTCACTGCATTAAGAAATGCCTAGTAAAGCATGGTACTGGGTGTGTATGGGAGGGCCACAGAGGTGCAGTCTTGAGTACTATATATGATCCCTCATCCCTCTCTGGCACTGTTCCCCTGCTATGCTTCTCAGTTGCCATGAACTAAGCAACCTTGCTCTGCTACCCCCTTAGAAGACGTTTCTTGTTTGGAGCCACCTGACCATGGACTGAGTACCAAAAGCTATAAGCTAAATTAAGCCTCTGCTCCTTACAGTTGTGGATGTAAGGTACTGTGCCTCAGCGATGGAAAAGCTAGTTAATACAGCGCCCTTCAAATTCGGTTCAAAATGCTCTCAAGTGAATGTGGTCTGTCTCCTCACATCATACATCTCTCCCTTTCTAGTTGTTTGTGACACTCTCTCCTTCACTATTGGTGACTGTCTTTGTCCTCTACTATATTGTAATCACTCTCAATCTGATAGCTACATTGGCTTCCTCTTTGAATTCCCACCAATGTGGAATACTGACCATAGTGTGTACATAAAACCTTTCACTTATTGAATGACAGTATTATCAACTACATGTTGTTAATAAGAACAAAAAATGTTTATCAAAATTACAGATAAAAAGTACTTTGAAAACTGTGCAGAGTGACTGCACCCTATTTGCCTCATTTTGCAACAGCATAATTATTTAAAAATATTTTTCAGTGTTTACACCCAACCTTTGTGAATGATACATATCCATCTAGAAAACTAAGTCATATGTCATAACTTATATAGCCTTTAAGGTTTTTAATGGGAAACATTATTTTTTGTTTGCTTAAATTCTTTTATTGGTACATTTTAGGTATACAATACGTTTACATTTATCATTGGGTGCTTGTACCTATGCATGATGTATTTTGGTTCTTATGTTTTCCCCATTCCCTGTGCACCCTTCCCTATTTACATAGATTTCGTTTCCATTTTTTTCCTTTCTCATCATTTTTCCCTTCCCTTCTTTCCGTTTCCCTTCCCCTCCCACTTCCCCTACCCCTTTGGACCTTTTCTTCCTATTTCAAATTGTTTTTATAATAAGAGATCACTGTAGCCACTTTAGTCTGAATCTTGAACTCTTGGTAACTAATGAACCTTTCACTGATGAAAAACAAATTACCAGTGTTAAAGTGACTACAAAATACTTGAGCTTTGAAATTTTGCTAGGTCCAGTCTTTTAGCCACAGTAATTTACTTCTGAGACAGTGGCCTCCATTGAATAGTCTCCATCCTAAGAAATGAGATCTTCTTTGAAGACACCTACGGGAAAGGCATCTATTGCCAACAGACTTTTCCATAGTATAAATACCATTTTATTATTATCAGTCTTTTTAAAAAAATTTTTATTGTTTGATTTAATAATACATTCATATAGTTCAAAACCCTAAATTACTCCTTCTTATCCTTCCTCTTTCCATTTCTACTCCCCCTGACCAAACAAGAGAATCATGAACTTTGTGTCTTCTCCTTCCTTGCAGGATAGATCCTTATTCCCTTTCCCACCCTCCACATCTTCTTTTACAGAAGTTGATGTGTTGCTCCCCCCACCACTTCTTTTTCTACTTGGAGAACTTTCACATAGCAGTTGCTGCTTCATTCTTTCATTGTTCCATAGTGCCCCATTGTGTGAATTCCTTACAATTCAGTTATCAAATCTGCTACTGAAGGCACCGGGGATTTAGCTCAGTGGTGCTGCCCCGTGCCTCCCAAGCACAAGGTCCCAAGTTTGATCCCCAGTACCAAAAAAAATATCTGCTACTGAGAGGTATTTTGTTTTTAATTTTTTTTAATCGTGGAAAATATTACAATGAAGAATGATGCATATTATTTCATATGAGGACAAGTACAATGGTGGAATTTCTGGACTGAAAGTGTAGATATGTATTGTCAATTTTTAATGTTTTTATTGGTATATGTTTGTAACACATAATAAATACATTCATCACGGGGCACTGGTACATAAACATATTGTATCTTGATCCTTTTTATTTCCCTTCCCCTCTCTTCCTCCCAAGTCATTCATTCTAATAAATATGCCAAATGCGCTCTGTGTATGCTGTACTAAATTACATTGTCATTATCAAGATAAGGGGCTGTCCGCTTCCCTTAGCCTTATCAAACCTTTGAATTTTGGCCAACCTAACAGATGAAAAAAAGTCTAGGTATATTTTTCACAGTATCAAGGACCATACTATATTGTTTTTAGAAGTTTCTATTAGAATTTATCCTGGTATTATGTGGGAGAACTTAGCCTATTATTATGTGAGAGGTATGGATATAATTTCTTTTCATTTGCTCACCAGTTACCTCAATGGTGTGCACTGAGAAATCCTTCCTTCATTCAGGAGTTTAGATTCAGTGAATTATATGATTCACTGTTATAAGTAAATTCATATGTGCAATTGATTCTATTTCCACATTTTATGTTCTTTCTATTCCTATACTGATCCTCTACTGCTTTGACTTTTCAAGTGTTTAAAGGTATTTTAGTATGTGTTACTCTTAATCTTTCTTTACTGTTTTTGTTTGCTATTTCTGATAGTTTATCTATTTGTGCTTTAGGACAATTGCCCAAACCTATAAAACAAAACAGAAACAATTCTAGTAGTCCTCTATTGGTGTCGCACCATATTTATAACCTAACCTACAAAACACTGGCATCTTACTAATGTTGAATCCTTTTCTTTAAATTCATGGTACATATTTTCATTTTTTTCACTCTTTGCCATCAGCAGTATTTTAAGGAAGTTATCTTTATATATGCTCTACATATTTTGTTAAACTTACTACTATTTATTACTAGTTATATTTCAAGTCGCTACTAAAAATGGTATATTTTTTCTTACATTTTCTCTGTTTGGAGATGTTCTCAAAAATAAGAGAATGAAGTATATCATATAAGAATAAATAAAATACAGCTAATATTCTGTTTATAGGAAAATTTGTAGCCTTACTTATGTAAGTCAATTTTATAAAAAGGAAATTAAAAGAAATGCACTTCAGACACATTTATGTGATGCCTACAATGCAGGCAGGTTGGGTCTCATCAGGGAAGGAATCCAGTTTCCCCTCTGAGACAGCTGTGGTATCAGCAATTTCAACTGCTGTCATTTACAGCAGAAAATAATAGATTGAGGCAACATTTTTATAATGTCATTACAGTTAGTTTCACTTTGAAGTAAAACTTTATGGCACTCATATCTATTATTGCAGTTCTTAGTATCTGGTCCTTTCACGAGAGTATTAGGTATTAGGCATATGAGGTGGCAGATCAGAGATTCCCGCCTTCTGCTGAATGAAAGCTGTGTGAGTCTTTTTGGGAATATCGAAACAGAAGCACACCTAGGTAAGCAGGTTGCTCACTGCTGAAATCTCCTAGAGCCTGTTCCATTTCATACTCTGCTGTAGCAATCATTTGATAGTGTGTACTTTGAGCAATCATCAGGAATAAATGGTGACAGGTGTACAAGTGTGTGGAGACACTAATCTTCAACATGCAATTATCTTCAAAGTTCCAATCTCAAGCATATGTTGTAGATGGTGCCATGGTTTGATATCCCCAAAACATCCATGTGGTTCTACTCTAGGAATAACTTTATGTTTAAGGGTATATTGTATGTGCATGAATGAAGTAACAGCCAAATTTTACAGGGCTTTCAGTCCTCCCAGAAGAACAAGCATTAGGGATTGATACATGCAATTGACCTCTAAAAATCAAAACTAAAACATATCAGACTAACCTATAGCACTTCAGGGAAGAATAGCTCATGTTAACCATGGACTCCTGCAGTCTTTGTTGTGTAGCCACAATAGTGAGTCACAGAAACATTAGCCAAGGAAGGCAATAAGTGAAACCAAATTAAAAATTGATTTTTAGGGCCAGGGATTTTTAGGGCTCAGTGGCACTGCGGCTATCTTGCAAACACATGGTCCTGAGTTCTATCCCCAGTACCAAAAAAAAAAAAAAGAAAAGAAAAGAAAACATTGATTTATGGTGGTATTTAGTATTGGCAAAGCATGCTGGCTTCCCCTCCTACTTAACACATTAAAAAATTTTTTAATAGTTAAATGAGTTATTACTCCTATTGAAACAATATCATTTGACAAGAACAAATTCAACAACGGACATAATGACATAAAGATGATAAAGTAAAAGGTGAGATTTAACAGATAGCTAATGCCGCCCAGTAAAAAGACTTTGGAAATAAGCACACCTGTATCAATTTTTCAGCCAGAAGTAGCATCAGGTAGATTCCAATCTGACCACTGTGATCAAAGAAAATTTTACGTTGTGATTTATTTAAAGTGGAGTACTAATGGCCATGAAATTCATTATTTTGTCATGTTTCCCAATATACTATAGGAACAAAAGAGAATGTAATTTTCCCCACTGTCTGCACCCATTCATTGGTTGGAATGTTGAACTTCCCTTACCCTTACAGAAAATTCTTCCTATTTTCTGATATGGTTAATACTGTTGTAACTTTAGCTTTTTTTTTCTGCAGGAATAATAGTTCTTCCAAATATGCCTGATTCTTTTAAAAACACTGTATTTTCATATGAAAATATTGTTACATATGTTTAGAAATAAACATTTCAGCCCATGTTCAGATTTGAATCACTTTATTACAATTTTAGCGCAGAATGTTAAGTACTTGGGAATGTATTTACTATGCATATTATCAGGCATGAAAATAATCTTAAGAGAATAATTGCAACTAGAAATAGCTAAATGGAATTTAGACAAGGGCTACCATGCACCTGTATAGAATAAATGATGAAAAAAGAATTTTAAAAATCTTTATAAGACAGTAATAATTCAATGCAGGACTAAGGATGTGATATATTAAAATTTGGTTTTTAAATAAACAAGAAATAAGCATAGTTATAGTAGATTTCCTTGTGTTGGCATTGGTGTGTAACCATACTAAATTATTACAATTTGGGTGGAGGCACCAGAAAGACCCTTCTTATGCCTGTGAGGCTCTTTGAAAGTCTATTGTAATGAAATTCAACTAACTTATAAATCATTTTGCAGGGACTAATGATTTATTACTGCTGTAATGAACTTCACAGGCATCAATACATTAGTATCCACTTTGAAAAGAAACTTGTCAGGTCCCATTGGAATGATGATCAGTTTACTATTGTTATTAATGACCCTGATCAGCTCTTTGGATCTATGAATAACCTTTTTAGATGACAAAGAATTTCCATGTGGGGGAGAGGGATTGATGCATATGTAAAAAAAAGTATATGCATATGTGAAATAAAAGTATATTTATCTCTTTATCAGTGCCAGGGATTGTTTTCAGCTTTCAAAGCTTAAAGCTTCAAAATTATTTTCAAATCTACGTAATTCAACCCTATTAAAATGCTACTGAATACATCTCAAAGGATATTGTCATTGCAATTGCTTGTCCCTGTTACTGAATTATGGTGTTTTCTTTCTTCCTATTTGAAGCCTCAGCTGGACTCTGGTGGTTTGACTAAAATAGAAATTACTATGTTAGGTTGTTTTCTTTTTTGTTTCTTTTTTAATGTTTAGTGATGTCAGACATTTGACCTGTGAGGCTTTTAAACCTGACCTTGGTGCTTCTTTCCATTCATTAAACTACAACCTTTGCTCTCCTGTCATAAAAGATAAATGAAGATTCACACAATCTTTGTTTAAGAGAAGATTTATTGTTTACATTAATGCAGATTAAGTGGAAAGATACCAATCATTTTTAAGTTAATCCGATGTCTTCTTTGAGGTTTCAATTTGTGAAGTTTCTCATGACCATAATTTCTGTGTATTTAGTGGTACTTTAAAAAAATATATAGATGAACAATTTTCACAGAAATCCTATATGCTCTACTTTGTCTAATTATCCAAATAAAGTTTTCAGACATGATGTTTTTGATGAAAAATTAAAATTCTTTTTTAAAATGATAGTTTTTATTTTACAAGACTGTCGTGGTAATTAATTCCAATATAGGAGTAAAGCTTCAAAAAATGATTTGTAAGCAGGTGATTATTTGTAAATGCAGAAAATGGTCTTAGGAATATGAGCAAAATACAACACTCTCATTGATCATTATTTACACTCAAAACAGCAAAACCAGTCATTTTAAATATTTTAAAGGTTTTGATGGGCCACACAAGGGACTAATAAAATTGATATTAAAAAGTGTTTTATCTATAAAAGCCAGATGGATCCTACAATTGTAGTCCTTTATTTTACTGGTAGGAAAACTGAGGCCAGAAAGTTTAAGGCACAACCTGTTGTCTGAGATTCACAGCTGACTGGTGACAGAGGGGCAGGGTGCTAGTCAGCCATGTTTTGAACAGGTGGCTTACATGGGAGCTTTAAACCCTGTAAATACAGTCCCAGAGCCTAACACTGAACCTGGGCTGTGCAGAGGTACTTAATGACTTTGCTGAGAAAGTGAGGAGAATCACTAAGTGGATGGAATAAAAAAAGTAAAACATAAATCAGGTGGGTTCCAACCTGTTTCCTTCTGCTTCTTTGTCTCATTTAAATGCTTTTGTTTTAATCTAATGGTTTATCTTTTTCTAATTATTTTATTTGGAAAAGGATGTTTGCAAGTGAGATATGATTTTCCTATACTTTAAAAAATGGACTTCCTAATTTAGGTAGATATGTATCTTGTGCACTGTAGATCTCATCAGTAAATAAAGCTTGGGTGAGACAGTTTGAACACTCTTGGAGTTAACAGTGACATCACCCAGGCAGCTCCTTCCCCGTGCAGCAATACATCCTGCAATGTTTCCATCATGTATTGATCAACCCTGTGCATTCTACTCTCAGTGATGGAAGTTGACTTCTTTGTGTACTAGACCATTCCAATTCAAGGTAATCTGTTGTTAAGAGCTCTTTGTGTTGAACTTGAACCTGAACTTTTAAACTTTTTTCCAAAATAGTGACATTGCCTACTTGTTTTAGAGAAAATGAGTCATTGTCTAATGTAATCAGTATGGCTGTATGACTACAAGTGCCCTCAAATTTACCTAATTCCTGAGCCAGCTAGCCTCTGAGGATCTCATTTTGTCACATTTTCTTAAGTCACCCAGAGCTCCTGTGAAATCAGTCACATCTAAGTTTTGAACAAATCTGAACCACCAAGAAATGCTCACTCACAAACATCATTTAAAAATGTATTTTCTCATTGTGTTCTAATAAACAGTAGCTGCATGTCCAATGGAAGCAAAGGCAATATGAAGCAAGGCACTGAATATTTTGGTGAATTCATGAAACCAAGATTTTAAACAAGAGATATGTGTTAGGGCCATCATCTTATTCTACACTTAATGCCATCCTAACGGCATTAGGCTGGGCCTGATAGCTGCGAGATGAAAGTAATTATGCTTTCTACCAATCATGTTCCACCAGACATGAAATGTAGTATCTGGAAATCACTACTGTAGTGGAAGATACGAATTTCATTTACAATTGCACAATTACATGAACCTCAAGGAAATTATTGCAACTCTGAGTACGTTTTTCTTCTCTGAGGAGCAAGCTTTTCCTATTCAACTTGCAGAGTGCTGTAAGGGTTAAGATGTACAACCAAGGTCTCTGACAATAACTGCAGTAACCTTCAGATGCACATCTGTTGCTTAGTGTCCACATCCTTTTCCTTTGACTAGGCTGTAAGCCCTTGCCCTCCACGTCATGGTTCATATGTGTCCTTGCAGGCATGAGTACTAAGTTAATCCTAAAGTGCTTACTGCTCTCTACAAACATAAGGAAACTATATGACTGTAATTTTTTCATTAAGCAATATTTATTTTCTTTAGAAGACAGTACTTTATTCAGAGATGGTCTTTTAATTTCACTAGTATCAAAATATTCTTTCTCTTATGAATTGGTGATGCTGAGATGGTCATCATATTTACTATGTTCTCATTTAATAGCATGAAAAGTTGGCAGTTTGCCATTTTCATCACTTTGTAAACACTTTCTTGGTGGTGAAACTCTACAGTCTGGGTATCCATTGTTCTGAATCTTTATAGCTCACCTTTTTCTAACTCTGCCCATCAGCATAGTCCACCCTGCTCACAGCTCCAGCACAAGGTCTTCTTCTATGAGACCTGCAATAATTATTTGTTGAATAATCAGCTGATGATGTGCTTTCTTAGGAGGCCAACTGATGTATTATTCACATTTTATCACAGCTAGTAACAATGCCTTCACAGTATGCAACCAAATGGATAAAAAAGCAAGGCTCTCCTTTCTACATCCCCAATAAATCCAGTTGCTTATTCTCAAGTAATGTTATCTTAAGGCATCAATAACTTGGACAGCAGAGAAATATTATTTGTAAGAAGATTCTGCAATGATCTTAGGTACATATAAGTGTTTTTTCAGCTCTTTATCCTCATCACCATCCCTGGCACATTCACACGCTTTCTCATTTTGCTTTGGCATATTTAGATTTTGGAGTCAGACTAGCAGAAAGGAAGAGAGCCCCTGGATGCCCTCTTGTTTAATAACCCATCCACGATCTACTAAATGGACACTCAATCGCTGCCATTATGATCTGCTCTCATGATTATTCCCTCTAGATGTAAAAATAAGGTTATAAGTACATTAAAACTCTCTCCAGCTAATGGCTATAATAGTAGTAAACAGTTTTTAAGATCATAATGTATGCCAAATATTTCTGCCTATACTACTGTCATGCATAGCACAACAACATTTCGATCAACAATGAATCACATACATCATGGTGGGACCATAAGATTATAAAGGAGCTGAAAAATTCTCATCACCTACTGCTATTACTGTGTAATTCATTACACGTCTATGATGACATTGTTTTAAATAAACCTACTGTGCTGCCAGTCATAAAAGTATGGCACAATTATGTACAACACATAATACCTGATACCGATGATGAAAGACTGTTACTGGTCTATGTGTTTAGGATAGTACACTTTCAATCACTCTTTTCGAGTATATCCCTACTTAAACTTTATTGTGAAAGTGAAATAGGAAGTGTTACTCCAACAGCAGCCTCATATGTCTGGTATTTATTGGGTATTTATCTACACCAAAAGACCATACTGAGTGCTTGACCCAGACTGTCCAGGGCTGTGTGAGCGCTCTCTGTCATGTTTGCTTCTTTCACACAACAACAAAAATCTCTAGTACCACAGTTCTGAGAAACTGTCTTCATTGTTAAGCAACATATAACTATATTTAATTTCCACATCTCTGTGACAAGCCTGAATTTTATTATCCCTGTATTACATTTTAAGAACTTGGGCTCTAAGATATAAAGTGAATTTCTTTTTTTTTGTAGTACCAGGAATCAAACTCAGGACCTTGCACTTGTGAGGCAGATGCAGACACCCCTGAGCTAAATCCTCAGCCCAAGTGAATTTTTTATACCTTTTCCTCATAGTCATTGCTTCCTTCTGTGCCATCCCTGGCTTTGCCAGCCCAGAACTCTGACCTCAGTACCCTGCTGTGTCTCCCAGGGCTTCCTGCAAAAAAGTCAAAAGTCCTCCTTCCTCAAAAGTCTCCTGGCCCCAGGAATGATTTTGTTTGGAACCAGTAGCTGTTGGAGCTGCTCTGGGTTTTTTCAGAAATTAGTTTCCTGAAGGACTAGCCTTGCTTTTCGAATGTTCCAAAATAGAGATGAACTGTTTTAAAAGATACTGAAGATAACATAATAATGATGTGTTCAGGAACATTGCTTTTAAGAAACATAAGTATCAGAAATGTGTTGGGCCGGGGATTTAGCTCAGTGGTTCTGCTGCCTGCCTTGCAAGTGCAAGGTCCCGAGTTTGATCCCCAATACCAAAAAAAAACAGAAAAAAAGAAATGGATTGTCTGGTACCGAGATGACAAGATGAGTGGGTGGCATTATAGAAAGTAAATTTTTAATTCTTAGTAATCAAATAATTAAAATATGTCTCCTGATACTTGTGACAGAAAGTCTCATTTGTTTTGCAATTTAGACAGCTACAAATCCCAAGTTTTGTTCTGTTTCATTTAGTTTGGTTTTTAAGAAATGCTTTGCTTGCTACAAGCCAATTCCTTGATTTTTGTAGGAAACATAGTGTGGCATTTCCCAAAGGACTAGTCAACCACAGTAAAGAATTTATTAGACGGCTAGATTACATGGTTGAGCACTCTTGGGGCATTTTTTTTCATTTATAATAAAGTGTATTTGTTTGACGTAATAGCTATGACTAAAAATATGTTGCTTCTCACAATCTCCAAGTCACAAAATTAGGTGATTTCTTTTGGTCTTTAAATAGAAATTAAGGGGCTTTTCTTGAAATGTGGTAATGCTCCTTTGGAGAAAAATAATTTTTATTCTGTTGGGAGAACATCTGATTTTTACTTAAAATTCTGGAAGGCTTGAGAGTAATTTCTAAATTATATGCACTAATTGACATTTCATTTTAACCATCATGGCAAAACTCTCTAAAATAAATTACCATAGAAACACAGAAATTCTTAGCTATCATGACAGCAGTCTAGTATAGTTTCTGTAAAAAATATCAAAGCATCATTATTTCTATAGAATTCTAATTGGAGGCCTTTGTACATGAATGCAGTCCTTAATGGAAATGAGATTATTTTCATTTTCCTTCTGTTGCTTTTTACTCAAACACTATTCTTATGTGAGGATCTGTCTACTTGCAATGAATTTAATAATCTTTTAAAAATTGCCTTTATAAAAGTTTATTTTCTTTTCATCCATGAGAGAGCTGGAAGCTAAAGAAACACCTTGAGAATGCAAAAAGAAAAGGGCCAGAAAAACAGATTTCTTATAAAATACAAGCCAAGCTAACCACATTTGGCAAAAAATACTTTGTTGTGGTGCTGTTGTGAAATAGAATTTGTTTGATGATTTCTCTGCTCTCAAATGATATGACTTATCCCTATATTCACCTAAGGGTTACGGAATTATTTCAGAGCAAATTAAAAAGACAAAACCACACCAACCTCACTAATTTTAAGGATGATTGAGAAGAAAGATGATAAATCTAATATTCTAAAGTTTCTTTAACGTGCCAAAAATTTCACTTGGAATTTTTAGTTTTTAATTAATTTTATTGGTACATTTTAGGTATACAATATAATGGCATTTGTCATTGGAAATTTGCACCTTTACATAATCCATCCTGGTTCTTATTTTTTCCCCATTCCCCTGCTCTCCCTTCAACCCCTCCACCCTTCCCTGTCTACAAAGACTTTGTTTCCATTTTTTCTCATATTAATTCCATTCCCTTCTTTTCTTTCCCCATACCCCTTCCACTTTTCTATTTCACATTACCTATTATACATTTAGTCCTTATTTACACTTTCAGTTTCTCACACTAGAGAAACTATTCGGTATTTACACATGTGGGTCCTATTTATTTCACTTAAGAGTATGGCCTCAATGTGCATCCACTTAGCTATAAATGTCTCTGGTTTCTCATTCTTTATGGCTGAATAGTACTTCATTTTAAAAAAAAAAAAAAGAGAAACCCACATTTTCTTTATCCAGTCTCCAGCTGATGGGCGATTGGGTTGTTTTGAAGTTTTAGCTATCACAAATTGTGCTGCTATGAATATGGGTGAACATATATCACTGTGGTATGATTCTTTTAATTCTTTGGGGAAGATCCCCAGCAGTGGAATAGCGGGGTCAAATGGGACTTCCAGTCCTAGTTTTTTGAGGTATCTCCATACTGATTTCCACAGTGGTTGCACCAGTCTACACTCCCACCAGCAGTGGAGCAGGGCTCCTCTTTCCCCACAGCCTGCCAGCATTTGTTATTGGTTGATTTCATGATAGCAGCCATTCTTTCTGGGATGAGGTGGAATCTCAGCTTTGTTTTCCTCTGCATCTCTCAAAAGACCAGTGATGTTGGACATTTTTTCATGTATTTATTTGCTATTTCTACTTCTTTGTCTGAGGAATGTCTGTTCATTTCAGATGCCCACTTTTGGATTGGGTCATTAAATTTGAGAGATCTGGTTTTTAAAGTTCTTTATAGATTCTAGATCACTTGGAATTTTAAGAAAGTCTGATATGGAAACCTAATCTCTAAAACTCATAGCTTGGACTTGGCCTTTTGTGCTACCCCGTGCTCTTCTGATAGGGATTTGAACCTAGGGAAGCCAAGGGAGATTCTAGGCACTCTTCTCCTCTAACGACCACCTAACTTTGAGTGAATCCCTTTTTCCACCTTCCTATAAAGAGGTTCAGACCCTCGTTACAGCACTTAGATCTGTTGTAGTTATTAGCAATCTCTGGATACCTACCTACCACTCAGAGTTTAATTCTGTCATTCTGCTCCCCAGTTCAAAATAATGAAGGGGCAGCCGCTCATTATCCTGAACAATCAGAACAGAATGCTAAGAGAAGGCAAAATCAGTTAGAGAGGGTTTTTTTTAAAAAATGTAGTCTTTCTCCAAATATTCCTTTACTTCAACAATGAAACACTGTTGCTGGGATTGGAAAGTGTTCTATAGCCCTGCACATTTTAGTACACTGAGGAGCTTTGTATTTGCTTTGGATGACAGACATATATTTTCTGTCTGCCAGAAGAGTCTATTTGTTTCATGACGTACAAGTTAAAAGAGACTGACTCTACCACAGAGGATATTCTTTCAGATCCTTGATTACATGTATCTTGGATGGTGTGAGCTTTATTGGATTATGTGCAGTGCTGTGATTCCGCTGTGTGTGGAAACAGCAGGCAAGGTGGGAGCATTATTCAAAAGGCTTCTTGATTTTCTACTTCACATGGTTGAGAAAGGAAATACATTCATTATAACCAAAGTGTGCCAATGAAGAATTGAGAAACTTGAGGGAGTATTGTGGGTCCACACATTCCCCCCTCACATTACTGCTACTGGCAGCATCTATGCTATTGTTTTCTTGGGGTTGAGAGTACATCTCAGTAATAGAGTACTTGCCTAGCATGAACAAGGCTTTGGGTTCAACTCCCAGAACTGCCAAATATATGTGTACGTGTGTGTTTGTGTATGTGTGTTCAGTTCTAAGAACTGCCAAATATATGTGCCTCTGTGTGTGTGTGGGTTTGTGTGTGTGTGTGTATTCTTCCTTGATACAATTATGGTAAAGTGCATGTCACTTTTCCATTCCTGTCTTTCTTATACAAAGACAAAAATGAAAATCTTCATTTTTATAAATAATTTGAAAATCATCTAGTTGCATTACTATAGTAATTAATAAAAAAAGGATGCCGTATGGAAAATCTTTTCATAATGAAAAACACAATTTTGAATTTAGTTCCAGCTTTGGCTGCTTTTGTGAACTGAGATCTTGGGAACTAGGACATAAATCATCCTGTAAATGCAATCCTTTAGTCAAAATACAGTCTCCATAAATATTTTAGCAGTGTTTGTGATGCTTTTAATTCTACATCATTTCACTTTAGTTCACTTCAAAGCTAAATTATTAATGTGTCTTGTCCTAAAAGTTCAAAATACAATAAATATACTGAAGGGACTTTGAATTCAGAACATTCTCTGAATGTCTAAATGTTTATCGTTCATATTTACTTGCATTTGTAGGAGAAAATGTAGAATTACCCATGCAAATGCAAAATTGCCATTTTTCCCTTCCAGCTGGCAGAATGCAGGGCACAAAATAGGCACTCTATGAGTTGTTGTAGAATGAAATTTCTCAAACAAATTTTTTATTCTAGTCTTTGAAGTGCTTTTCTTTTCTTCTCCTAAAACACCTAAATCCCTTTGCTACTTACTAGCTGCACGTTATTGGGATCCCTGTCTTTTCTGCCTCTTCCTAAAATGTGCATGTCTTCTTAGACTGTCCTCAAAGCCACAATGAGATTATAGTGATTTACGTGAATGACTGTGGCTGGCTTCATATATGTGCTGTTGCCCTTTCTCCCTTTATTTTAAGAGAATTATGTTGATCCACATCAAGTAATGCCCACAGATGCCTTTTACCCAAGGTACAAATCATAGCACGTTCTGTTCTGCTCCCCCTGCCAAGATCACACTGACTTAACAGCCTTATTCTTATGATAAAATTCAGGCTGATAAAAAGTGTGTTTATAATTTCTAAAATAATAATGCATATAATATAAACATGTCATAGATATTTCAGAACCTTTAAGGGTAAATGACACATTTAGGCCTATTTTAATTGTCTTAATACACGATCCAACAAACAGCTTATACTAACATAAATTTTGTGGAAATGTTTATGTTTTGAAATATCTATTTCTAGACCTAGTTTATTAATGAAATATTAAAACCTAACAAGAAAAGTCATTCTTGGAAGCTCTGTTAAATATTTGGGGTTAAATACACTAAGAAAACTACCCTAGAATTCAGGAGCCATGTCTGTCTTTTTTAGGACTGAATTATAACTTGATCATATTGATATATTGCTGTTCATTCATTGTTCTGCCTTCGTGCAACACATGTTTGCTGAACTACAGTCCCAGAAGAGGAGAAGCTTGGGAATCATCTGATCTCATCCAGTATTTTAAAGAACAAAAGCTGACACCTAAAATCTATTTGTGGTTGCCACTGTGGAGAATCTAGTATAACCTAGGTCAGTTCTTCTGACCCTTTCAGAATTCTTGCCAGAGCATGAGCCAGTCTGTGCTCATTCTTTTTTCTCTTGATGTGGACAATGCCAGATGCCAAGGAATGTCACCAAAAACATCAAAGAGGTTTAACCAGAAGAATTTTTGCTTAAATTATCCTAGTGTACCACTAGGAAATATTAAATAATATCCTTTATGATGTACTATGTTCCACTTTTTAGGATGTTTTCTAGTCTAAGAGGGAATCACTTTTCAGTGTCTAGGCTGTGGTATTGCCTGCCTTGAAAAAGAAAAAAAAATCATCCCTGAACCAAAATCATCTCGGACAAGTAAAGACAAAGAAAAGGTAAATTGTTATTAAGAGTTACCATCTACTAAAGCATTCCCCTCTTGATGGACAATCTGTGTAATATTTGAATCCTGAAAGTCTTTAAGTGACTTAAAAGGAGTTTTCAAGGAAGATTAATCCTTGACTAAGGAGTCCATAAACTATGTATTTGCTCATCATGTTAGAAGCCACTACCTTGATTGTAACAAAAAATGAAAGAAATATCTGGGCAAAGCTCTCCATAGTTCAGAAGTCACAATCAGAAAGGTCTTGAACTTAGTCCCAGACACTAACACACACTATTGAAAGGCATCATGAATTGTGGATTTCACTCAAAGGCCTTCTATATCTTCCCTCACTAGGACAAACAAAATGTATAATCCTCCTCTCCAGCATTTAGATCTAGCCTTCAAGGCCAAAGAGATAAAGATTTTTACAAGCTACAAAACTCTCAGTGAGGACAGGAATTCCTAGCCTTTCAGTGTTGGACAGACAGCCTATGTGTTTTTGCCTCTTTTTGTAGCATTGTTTCCTACTTTAAAAGATTTCTGTAGCATAGTTATCTGCATTTTAAAGTAGATTAAAATTAATTTTGCCTTCATTTTGCAACATCGATTGCAATTTTTAGACATCCTTCTTTGGGAGTTGAGTCCAATACAAATAGATTTTCCTCTGAGGAATAAATGGTGTATGATTCTTGTCCTTGGCTCTGAGTTTTGAATCTTGGCTCAGAAATGCCTCAAGTGGGCGAATCCAGAAGCCAGCATTACCTTAGTGCTCACAAAATCTTAGGAAGCCAAAAATGTTCTTAGGAACAAATATATTCTTACCACTCCTACCCACACATACTCAAAACATCCCTCACACTTTTCTTTCCACAAAACAAAATAAAAGTTTAATCGTTCTGAAAACGCACTCTTGTATTTCTGTGGAAACTAAGAAATACTAAGACTTACTAAAATTGTAGTGCCAAAGTTTTTAAAAATCCACAAAGGGTAGAGTGTGGGTAAGAGGAAAAAAAAGAAACATAGATTGTCCAGTTAACACACTTCCAGGATTTAGGAATCTGCTGGGATAGATATCAGGTGCAGATGAGTGGAGCCCCTTAGGCGACAATCCATAGGTAAAAGAAACACTGGAAGTTTGTTTACTTTCCACGTGATTAATGATAGGACCTAGCTTTCTGTCATGCCTGGCCAGCAATAGACCCTCATCCATCATGGAGAACAAAGCTTCCTGGCATTCAGGTTATAAATTTCTTTCAGAAGAGATAAGTCACTCAGGAAATCTCTGGTCTCTGCCTTCAAACAGATTATGGGGAAGAAATATCCAATATTCATGGAACCCCTAGAAGTTAAACAGAATCTCTCTCATAAGCAAATAACAAAAGTAGTCAGATATTCTGGTAAATATAATCCACCAATGTTTAGTAGAAGTTTAGCTCCTTTTTTTTTTATTATTCTGTCAAATTCCAACAAGGTGAACAATTGAGAAGTGACAAAAATCCAGTGTTTGACATCCTTAGCTACACTTTGAGTCATGTATTTGAAATTATAACATGCAGATAATATCTTTGTGCATAAAATTTAAAATTTTGGAATGTAGCAGGAAGCCCAGGAGACAGTAGTTACTTGGTGGAGAAGACAGTCAAGCATGTAAGTGCCCAGTCAATTTGAAGCAAGACTAAGGCATTGTCTTAGTGTTTGATTCCACATTCGCATCTCTATGTGGTCTTTGTAGTGTGAACAATATCCAGAAAAGTGTATCTATGAAAAATTTCCCATTGATTCCTTTACAGTGGTTCAAGAAGCTGAAGATTCTCATGAGATAATTTGAAGCTTTTTTGTGGATTTTTACATTATTTTTCATAGTCTCCTACAGTATCATCCTATAATGAAGCGACAAATTTTAAAGCAACATATCTTTATTCAGTCTTTCAGAGTTAACGTACATAGAAACAATCTTCTTTGTGTACATTCTGATTTAATCAGCTTAAGTATTTGGATAAATATAATCACACTAACAAGTACAATAGTCATAAATAATTTTGGCCAACTCACATAGGTGATTCTTTGTGAGCTTAGCATTCAAATTTCAAAAAGTAAAATTAGGTGTGTATATTTTATATAAATATTTTATTTTAGAAAAGTGTTTTATTATAAAAATTTCTTGTGAGTCTACAAATACCTCAGACCTAGGTTCTCATGTTTCTAACATTTTACGTTAGTAACATATGTGTCACAATGAGTGAGCGAGTACCGATACTTTACTGTTATATATAGTTGTAATTCATTTGGATACTCTCAGCTTTTCCCTAGTGTCCCTTTTTTTGTTCCAGGATTCTATCCAGGATATGACATTGCATTTAATCATCATGTTTCCTTAGACTTCCCCCAATAATGACAGTTTCTAGACTTCCCTTGTTTTTGATGACTTTGACAGTTTGAGAAGCTCTAGTTAGGTATAGTATAGATTATTTCTCCATTGGGATGTGTCAAATGCTGTGCTCATGATTTGAGTGGGGTATTGTGCCATTGGAAGGTACATGAAGGTGCCATTTTGGTCACTTCTCATCAAGGGCTTCTATTATTAACTGCGGGTTATCACTGAAGATTTTAGCTTTGATCACCTGAGATAGTGTCTGTCAGGCTTATCCACTGTAAACTCTTCTCTTCTCCTCCCTTTCCATGCTGATCTCTTTGGGAGAAAATCATTATGTGCAGCCCACATATAAAGGAGGGAGAGTTAGGCTTCTCCTCCTTGAAGTTGAATGTCCAGGTAAAATATCGGAAATTCTTCTGCATTAGAAACTCGTCTAGTCTTTCTCATAATTATTCATTTATTCAATTATTTACTTTTGTCGTTATAAATTTATGAGTATTTTCATACTTTGGGTTATGATTCAACACTTTCTTTCCTTCTTTCTTTTTTCTTTCTTTCTTTCTTTCTTGTTTCTGCTTGGGCCAATGGAATCTCTTTCAATTGATTTATATCCCTCCAGGAACTGTATCTCTCCCTGCCATATTTTACTGATTATTTTTATATTCTGAACACTTTCTAACTCTCTACCACTACAATTGGCTCCAGGTTTAGCTTGTATATTTTCTGCTCCTCTCCCAGAAACAGCCATTTCTTCAAGGAGCCTTGGTTTCTTTTGTTGAAAAATGGTACCAGAAAATAAGATCTGGATGCTGGGTGGTCCACTGCTGTGGGCTTTCCTGGCTTCAAGGACTGCTTAGCTGATAGAACAGAAAGATACAAGTATGAATACTGACTTAGGTAAATATATATGGCTATGAATATTTCTATATATAAATATCTATATATTAAGATAGACTTATGTTCATATTGTTTTCAACTCATCATTACTGCATAGCCGCCTTCCCTTGCTTTCCTCGCTGTAACCTCACACCAAAAATCAAGAAACCTGGTCCACACCAACCTCACCAATTTACACATTAGTCTCTTCCACGACACATGTATAGCAACATCAGAATTATAAACCCATATCCCCACAGGAAACAACTTTGTCAACTGTGGTATAGTGCTTATGTTCCACCCTTTTACCTTTATTCATATGGACTTCACTCCTTTCTACAATTACTTAGATCATTATCCTATCCTACTCCTTTCAGTAAGGTTTTATACATTTGCAATAAATTAATATAGCCTCCCAACCACACCATTTGTTTTAAATGCTTGCTATCTTGGATTCACCTTTAAAGTGTCATGCAGAATAGTTTCACCACCCTAAAATGGCCTTGTGCCATGCTGCTCAAACCTGAGATCATGTACCAAACCAGCCACATTGGCATCACCTTGGAATCTTCTGGAAATGCAGAGTCCATGCATCTCTCTAGATTTCCTAAATCAAAAACACATTTTAACAAGATCTCTAGGAAACTCATGTGCATATGAAAGTTTTCAGAGCCCTAACCTGAATAATTGCAGATGTTGATTGTGGAGTGAGAAAAATTTCTGGGATAGGAAGAATGATCTTTTGATAGGCTTATCAAGGAAAATCTCCCTAAGATCACCGTTGAGTGAAAATGAAAGGTACAAAGTTATCTCAAAGTCTTCTTTCTAGTTCCTCCAGCCCTTATCCCCAAATCTCCCCCAAGAAATGTGTGTGTCACCCATAGTGAGCAACCAAGAAGAATTGGGGGAGAGGGGCAGTCTTCAATTAAAGCACCCCTGACCTGTGAAAGAGGAAATAAAATATAATGCAGCTTTTCAAAAAGTTCTGACTTTTGTCTTTTCCAAGAACATTTATTGTTCTTCAGAAAATAAATTGTTTCTGGAAAATACGACTAGCTTTTATAAGTGTAGATAAAGAAAAATGATCATATAGTTTTAAATTTAAAAACTGCTAGACAGGTATTCTTTCTTATTCCCTTGTAATAGGCTCTAAACGTTAATAGTATGAGTTTCGCTCTTTTCTTCCATTTGATCAATGTGATTGAGAATTCCCCATTTATTGCAGCTGTCATCTTGTGGTCATATAATTATGCTAGAGGTATTAAATATGTTTTAGACACAAAACTGTAAATACAGAGGAACTGTGAACTTATTTCCATATCATTAAACCACATTTTACCCATGAGCAAAGTACATTTTTCATAACTTGCAAAAAATATCTTGCCTTGTGGTAGTGCACATATTTAACATTTTTTTAAAGCTACTCAATTTGACATTGGAATTTGGATTATTTTATTATCAGGAAATAAGGGGACCACTGGGTTGCAAGTACCAGTATATACATAGCCAGTTATCAAGATTTTAATCCTGCTCTAAATAGCGAATTTACATTTTTTTATGACAAAGTTTATCATACTGGAAAAACTAACTCAGGTTAATATCGCCTCATGGCATTGTTTAAGAAAAGAATGAAAGACGTGAAAGTTTGTATCTAAAAGTAAATTCTAATAGAACAGGAGAAATGTTTCGGGTTTATCAGTATAGCAATTATATAAATCTTAAAATGATTTTCAATGTCCAGAACTCTCCCCCTGTTGAACTTTACAGTTGAACCAGTGTTTAATGATTGCCTCACAAGCACACCTTCTCATTCAGCAATATCTATGTGACCAAATGAAAGGACACTCTTCTGCAGTACAGGATTTCATTGTTTAAGTAGTTCTGTTAGTACAGTATATAAATTGACCTCAAATAGGCATGAGTTTTATTTAAGGTGACAGACAGTAAGTCCTTTTTCTTGTTAGAAAAAATATAATAAAATAATAAAGTGACTTCCTTCTAATTTAAAAAAACTCCATGTAAATTAAAAATCTACTAAATTTTTTTTGTATTAAATTCTTTTATTGGTACATTGTAGGTATACAACACAATTACATTTCTCATTGGGAATTGTACATTTACATAATGCATCTTGGTTCTTATTTTTTCCCCATTCCTAGCCCTCCCTTCACACCCTCCACCCTTCCCTATTTACAAAGACTTTATTTCCAGTTTTTCCATTTCTCAGCATTTTTCCTTTCCCTTCTTTCCTTTCTCCTGCCCCTCCCACTACCCCTACCCCTTTGGACCTTTTCTTCCTATTTTACATTATCGATTACTCATTCTAATCATTGCTACATTTTAGGTATACAATATAATGACATTCATCATTGGAAATTTGCACCTTTACAAAGTCTCTCTTGGTTCTTATTTTTCACCCTTGCCCAGTCCTCCCTATTTACAAAGATTTTGTTCCTATTTTTTCATTTTCTCATATTAATCCCATTCCCTTCTATCCTTTCCCCTAGCCCTCCCACTTCCTTCCCCTTTGCCCCTTTTCTTCCTATTTCACATTACCTATTATACATTTAGTCCTTATTTACACTTTCAGTTTCTCACACCAGAAAAACTATTCGGTATTTACACGTGTCCAATTTATTTCCCTTAAGAGTATTGCCTCAATGTGCATCCACTTAGCTATAAATGTCTCTAATTTCTCATTTTTTATGGCTGAGTAGTACTCCATTTTATTAAAAAAACCACATTTTCTTTATCCAGTCTCCAGTTGATGGGCATTTGGGCTGTTTCCAAGTTTTAGCTATTACAAACTGTGCTGCTATGAACATGGGTGCACATATATCACTGTGGTATGATTCTTTTAATTCTTTGGGGAAGATTCCCAGCAGTGGAATAGTGGGGTCAAATGAGACTTCCAGTCCTAGTTCTTTGAGGTATCTCCATACTGATTTCCACAGTGGTTGCACCAGTCTACACTCCCACCAGCAGTGGAGCAGTGTTCCTCTTTCCCCACAGCCCCGTCAGCATTTGTTATTGGTTGATTTCATGATAGCAGCCATTCTTTCAGGAGTGAAGTGGAATCTCAGCATTGTTTTCATTTGCATCTCTCAAATAACCAGTGATGTTGAGCATTGTTTCATGTATTTATTTGCTATTTCTACTTCTTTGTCTGAGAAATGTCTGTTCATTTCAGATGCCCATTTTTGGACTGGGTCTTTAAATTTGGGAGGTCTGATCTTTTTAAGTTCTTTATAGATTCAAGATAGTAGACCTTTGTCTGAGGAAGAGCAGGTGAAGATTTTTTCCCACATTGTGGGTTGTCTCTTCACACTGCTGTTGGTTTCTCTTGCTGTACAGAAGCTTTTTAATAAGAAGAGATCCCATTTGTTGATTATTTGTGCTAGTTCATGAGCAACTGAGGTTTTGATCATAAAATCTTTTCCTACACCATCATCTTCAGGGGTTCTACCTAACTTCTGTTCCAGCTGGTTCAGAGGTTCTATTTTAATATTTAGATCTTTAATCCATTTTAATTTTAGTTCAGTGCATGGTGAGAGATATAGGTCTAGTTTTAATCTTTGGCAAGTTGAAGCCCAATTTTTCCAGCACCATTTATTAAAGAGGCTATCTTTCCTCCAGTGAGGGTGTTTGGCTCCTTTATCAAAGATGAGATGGCTGAGTGTGTCTGGCGTTGTTTCTGCATCTTCTAATCTGTTCCACTGGTCCTCAAGTCTGTTTCTTTGCCAGTACCATGCTGTTTTTATCACAGTAACTTTGTAGTATAGTTGCAGGTTGGGGATTGTGATACCCCCTGCCATGTCTCTGTTACCTAGAATTGCTTTTGCTATTCTGGGTCTCTTCTTGTTCCAAATGAATTTTTGGATTGTTTTCTCGAGGTCTATGAAGTATGCTACTGGGATCTCAATTGGAATTGCATTAAATCTATATAGTAGTTTTGGAAGTATGGCCATTTTCACTATATTAATCCTTCCTACCCAGGAGCAGGGGATGTCTGTCCATTTTCTGATAGCATCTTCAATCTCTCTTTTCAGAGTGCCATAGTTTTCAGAGAAGAGGTCTCTGATTTCTTTCGTTGGGATGATTCCTAGGTATTTCAGTTTTTTGGATGCTATTGTGAAAGGAATTCTTTGCCCTATTTCTCTCTCAGTGAGTCTGTCATTGGTGTAGAGGAAAGCTATTGATTTTTGTGTGTTAACCTTGGAACCAGCTACATGACTGAATTTGGTTATTAAATCTAGAAGACTTTTGGTGGAGTTCTTGGGCTCTTCTATATAGAGTATCATGTCATCTGCAAATAATGACAATTTGACTTCTTCATTACCTATCTTTATTCCTTTTATTTCTTTCTCTTGTCTAATTGCTGTGGCTAATGTTTCCAAAACTATATTGAACAAGAGTGGTGATAGTGGACATCCTTGTCTTTTTCCTGATTTGAGTGTGAAAGATTTCAGTTTTTGACCATTTAGTATGATATTGGCTGTAGGTTTTTCATAGATGGCTTCTATCAGTTTGAGGTAGAGACCATCTATTCCAATTTTTTGTAGGGTTTTTATCATAAATGTATGTTGGAGTTTGTCAAATGCTTTTTCTGTGTCTATGGAGATAATCATATGGTTTTTGTTCTTGGCTCTATTGATATAGTGTATTACATTGATTGATTTTCTTATATTGAACCATCCCTGCATCCCTGGGATGAATCCCACTTGATCAGGGTGTATGATCTTCTTGATGATCTTCTGCATTCTGTTTGCCATTATCTTATTAAAGATTTTTGCATCTATGTTCATTAGTGAGATTGGCCTATAGTTCTCTTTTTCAGTTGGGTCTTTCTCTGCTTTGGGGATCAAGGTGATGCTTGCTTCCAGGAATGAATTTGGGAGTATTGCTTCCCTTTCAATTTCATTGAAGAGTTTAAACAGTAGTGGCAGCAGTTCCTCTCTAAATGTCTTGTAGAATTCAGCAGTGAAGCCATCAGGGCCTGGGCTTTTCTTAGGTGATGTTTTTAATTACGTTTTCAATTTCATTGGTTGATATTGGGTTGTTGAGAATTTTTAGGTCTTCTTCGTTCAACTTTGGTAATTCATATGTATCTAGGAATCTGTCCATTTCTTCTGTGTTTTCCATCTTATTGGCATATAGGTTCTGGAAGTAGGTATTGCTGATCCTCTGGATTTCTGCTGAGTCTGTTGTAATTTCACCCTTTTCATTCCTAATTGCATGGATTTGGGCCTTTTCTTACCTTTTTCTGACAAGGTTGGTTAAAGGTTTGTCAATTTTGTTGATTCTTTTGAAGAACCAACTCTTGGCTTCATTGATGTTTTGTGTCGTTATCTTAGTCTCCATTGCATTGATTTCTCCTCTGATCTTTATAATTTCCTCCCTTGTGTGAGCTTTGGGGTTGTCCTACTCTTCTTTTTCTAGAAGCTTGAGTTTCAGCATCAGGTTGTTTAATTGGGCTCGTTCTGTTTTCCTAATATGCGTATTCACTGCTATGAATTTCCCTCGTAAGACAGCTTTCATTATGTCCCATAGATTCCAATATGTTGTATTGTCATTGTCATTTAATTGAAGGAACTGTCTGACTTCTTCTTTAATTTCCTCTGTGACCCATTGTTTATTCAGAAGTGTGTTGTTCAATTTCCACATGTTTATGAAATTTTTTGAGTTTCTTTAGCTATGGATCTCCAATTTCATCACACTATGGTCTGATAATGTACAGGGGATAACTTCAATTCCTTTGCACTTACTTAGACATGTTCTGTATGTGAGTATGTGGTCTATTTTGGAGAATGACCCATGTGCAGCTGAGAAGAATGTGTATTCTGATTTTGTGGGATGGAAGACTCTGTAAACGTCTGTTGAGTTCATTTGTTCAAGAGTTCGATTGAGTTCTAGTATTTCATTACTTATTTTTTGTCTAGTTGATCTATCTATTTGTGACAGTGGGGTGTTGAGGTCCCCCACTACAATTGTATTAGTGCATATATGGATTTTCATGTCTGTTAGTGTTTGTTTTATATAGTTGGGTGCACTAGTGTTTGGTGCATAGATATGTATGATTGTCATCTCTTCCTCTTGGATTCTTCCCTTTACAAGGATATAATGTCCTTCTTCATCTCTCTTAATCAGTGTTGGTTTGAAATCTACTTGCTCTGCCAAGAGGATAGCTACTCCTGCTTTTTTTGGGTTCCTGTTGCATGGAGTATTGTTTTCCACCCTTTAACTTTCAGTCTATGAGTTTCCTTTTGAATTCAGTGTGTTTCTTGTATGCAGCATACTGTTGGATTTTGCTTCTTGACCCATTCTGCCAGTCTATTTCTTTTGATTGGTGAATTGAGACCATTAACATTGATGGTTATAACTGAAACGTATTGACTTGTCTTTGCCATGACTTTTTCTTTTTGTTGTTTTCTCCCCCTTTACATTTAATTTCTTGTCATGCCACATGGATACATTCTGCTTTGCTTCCTGGGGTTGTGATCCTCAATGTCTGTTCCTAGGCTATTGTGTAAAATTCTTTGGAGTGCTGGTTTGGTATTCACGAAGTTCCTAAGGTGTTCTTTGTCATGAAAGTATCTTATTTCTCCATCCATTTTGAAAGATAGTTTTGCAGGGTACATCAATCTGGGTTGGAGGCTGTTTTCTTTCAGGGCTTGGAATATGTCACTCCAAGCTCTTCTTGCCTTAATGGTTTGTGTTGAGAAGTGTGCTGTGATTCTGATGGGCTTTCCTTTGTATGTGATTTGTTTCTTTTCTCTGACTGCTTGGAGAACTTTGTTCTTCTGTTGTGTTTCTGGAATCTTAACAATTATATGCCTATGTGTAGATTTTTTTTGATCAAGTCTATTTGGAGTCCTATATGCCTCACTTATCTGTATGTCAAGCTCTTTTCCCCTGCTTGGGAAGTTTTCTGCCATTATTTCTGTGAAGAGATTTTTTATGTCATCTGCACTCTCTCCTGTTTCTTCATTGAGCCCAATCAGTCTTATGTTATTCTTTTTTGAATCATCTAGCAGCTGCTGGATTGATTTCTCATGTTCCCTTATAATTTTGAAGCAATTTTTCTTTTCCTGGTCACTAATTGCAATCTTATCTTCTATATCTGAAATTCTGTCCTCACACTGGCTCATTCTGCTGTGTAGACTTTCAATGGAGTTTTTCATCTCCTGGAAATCTATTTGCATCTGTTTTATGGATTCCATTTGTTTCTTATGTTGGGAATCCATCATGTTCCTCAGCTCCTCTCTAGATTTATTAATCATGTCTTCCACTAGGGTCACCATTTCTCCTGTTATCTGAGAAATTATTTCTGATTTCATTTTTTCCAGATCCCCTTTTGTTGCCAGTTCAGTGGGTCCAGGTGGTTGAGTATCAGAGTGTTCCATCTCATTTCCCTTTGGGGTTGCTGTAGGTGATCTGGAAGTCTGGTTTTGAGACTTATTTACGTGTTTTCTCGTTTTGACTGGGGCGGGGGGCTGTTAGTGCCTGCACGGATTACCTCCTCTGAGCTGGGTGAGGTGGGACAGGGACCGGGAGCAGTGGTAGGGATGGTGACCCAAAAGCCCTTTCCTGTGGGCTGGGAGCAGCCGGAGGGATGGTGGCCAGGAAACCCCTTCCTCTGGATCAGGAGCAGTGGGATGGTGGCTCAGAAGCCTCTTCCTCTGGGCCAGGAGCAGCGGGACAGAAGGTGGCCCAAAAGCCCTTTCCTCTGGGCTGCGAGCAGCGGGAGGGATGGTGACCCAAAAGCTCTTTCCTGTGGGCTGGGAGCAGCCGGAGGGATGGTGGCCAGGAAACCCCTTCCTCTGGATCAGGAGCAGTGGGACGGTGGCTCAGAAGCCCCTTCCTCTGGACCAGGAGCAGTGGGACAATGGCTCAGAAGCCCCTACCTCTGGGCCGGGAACAGTGGGACTCAGTACCTTGGTCTGGTGGTCTGGTGTCCTCTGCATCTTTGTATTGTGGAATCAGGTGGCTGCCTGTCTGCAGTGGGGTGATTCGGTGTCTTCTACATGACTCAGGACCTCGGTAGGGTGTGCACAGACCTGCCTGTCTGCAGCGGGCTGATTCGGCATGTGTTCAGAGCGACTGGGCTCTACTAAATTAAAATATCTACTAAAAGTCCAACCAAATAAACTTTTCACTTGGTTGAAATAGCCTTATATTTCCTTCCTTTTCTTGCCTCAAGGTAATGTACAAACCAGAAATACATTCAATAAGACGGACATGTCTACAGATGAGCATACAGATAAGTCCAGTCTGTTCCACATTCCATAGCCACAAAACTGCAAAGTGATGATTGAGAGAAAAATATACTCTTGAAATTGTTCAAAATACATGAAAAATAATATGTATATAAATTCATTTTGATTTAGGTGTATACTAGGACAGAAAAGTGGGTAGAAGCATTCCAGAAAAATTCCAAAAAAGAATTAAAACCAAAAAAAAAAAACCACCCTAGGATACTAAATTCAATATAAATTAAATTAGGAGGGACACTCTTTTTCCTAGGCAGAGTTGAGCATCTTACCAAACCTGTGGTATCTAGATTATTGGCATGAATATTCAGAGTTAACTGTAGCTTGAATTTTTATTCTGAGATGGCTTCCCTGTCCTGGGGCCATATCCAAAGGTCATACTCCATAGGAGTATTTCTCCCCTTTCTTTTAGGTCATTTTGACAGCTTACAGTGGCATAGAAATGGCTCCTGCCGATTGCTGTGTCTGAGGTCAACAGCTTCCCAGGTTCTCCTACACTGCCTTCCTTAGGGAGGTCAGATGGAGGGTGAAAACCTAAAGAACTTTAGGGAAAAACCTAAAGAACTTTCTTCATCTAAAACTGAATATAATATATAAAGAAAGGTTTCTGTTTTGTAGGTGCCTGATGCCAGCTCTCATAAACCCATGGAGCAACTATTTAGTCTTTACTATTACAGAGAAAGAAAACTTATTGCTTTAAGTAAACCATATCCACATAATGCTTATCTTCACAATGAATGTTTTCAACTTTTTTTCCTTTCCCTTTTTTGTCTCAGAGTCTATTTCCACACAATAAATCCATGAACCTGATGTAAATCCATAGTAAGATTTGAGTGCTCTGCTCTTGTGAAGTGTCTTGCTTGCTTGCTTTCCTTGGGATCACATACTCTCCGGCAAGTGGATGTCATGGATTAACAAGGGACCCCAAACAAAGAAAGGTCTTGATCAAAATGTTTGAGTCAGTCATTCTCTGAAAGCTTAATTCATGTGGCCACATATTTTGCTAGTGAAATACATGGTGTAAAGATTCAGGTAAACATGATGACTATTGCTGTGGCTGTAAATGTTTTAGGACCCAATGAAAGATTCAAATTATTTTTGAAATATTAGGTCCATATTTTGGGACTGGTCAAGGGGTTCTTATGCTAAGTTGGCATCAAATATTAGTGTATTTTTTTATTTTTTTAGCTTCTTTTAGTTAGAACAATTTTCAAATGTAAGATTAAAACTACAATTGAAGAACACTTAAAAGATACAATGCTTTATGATCAAATTGCTAATTCCCTATCAGAAATCACACTGTCAAATTGCTCTTGGTCATATTTTTTAAAAATATGATTTGATTATATATTGAATTTTTAAGGTTTAAAGTCATCCTTTACTTTAAGATAATTCTTGACTGTTCTCCTTTTAGATGAAAAGCTGTGTGCTATTTTATTTTTGTTCCATTTTATTTCACATTATCTTAGATGAATCATTACTTTTATGAGACTATAGCAGAAATGTGCTGACTGTCCAACAATCAGAAAGTGCCTTGTGTCAAGTAGTATATTGCTTCCAGAGTTGAATTCTACTCATTCCCATTCTTCATGTCTTCCTGTGTTAAAATTTGTTCTTAATTCTAAGTGATTCGCAATGCTCTGCAGACAGACTCCTTGTTGCAGCAGTATTTTTTGCAATTTTATAGTGACATAGATTTAGTTACTATTAATCCCCTCTGATGATGTGTGTTATATTTTGTTTGCCTGCCTCCGAGGTCTGTGCCCACAGGAGCAGTCTTGTCTGTCTTTGTTTTCCCTAGAGACTCTCCTAGTACCGAGCACAGAGTAAGTGTTCAGTAAAAAAATATGTAGCTTGAATTTCCTACACAAGAAATCAGTATGTCAAATTCAGTCATTGTAAGTTCTAGCTTTATCTTCACCAGAAAGCCCTTCCACTATCTTTTATTAAAAAGAACATGTGAAAAACATGAGACCATACACCAGGTTAATAATATAGGTGTCATGGTTTTGATATGGGCTTTGAGATTGTGTAGCCTGTGACAAACCCTGGCTGATTCTATTCCCTCTCTGAGCTTTTGGTCCCTTGCGGGGAAGATGCCATTGACGACTGGGATTGTCTCACCTGGCTATTGTGAGGGCTCAGTATGGCAGTGCAGGTTAATGTTTAAGCACTGTGATTGATATATAAAGGGGGTCAATAAGCATTAGGCATTATTACTAAAAACTTGAAAGTGGGCCAACCAAAAGTGGGAAGGAGCAGCTGAGGAGACTGATCTGTGGGCAGTGACCTGCTTGCCAGGTACACAACAGTTTAGACTGGTTGGGTTAAGTGTAGTTTGCTGGAGAAATAGGTTTGAAATGTGAAAGACATATTTGTTATTTTTAAAACTAATTGACACCAAATTTATTCTGTGCTGCCTGCCACACAAGATTAGTATCATATAGGATTATTATTTTTAACACCATAGACCATAATTATCTAATTGCTGTGTGTATGTCGTAGGTTTTAAACTTATAAATGATGGATGATTTAAATTAACTTTGATGTCTTAAAATTAGCTAAGGTTAAAACCTAATTATTGGATGAGAAAGTCTATGTGACTGGACACAGAAAACTCCCTCCACAAAAAATATTGAAGATATTTGTCCAAATTAAAATTAGAGCATGTAACTCATATATTCTAAATGAACATGTGTGCCTCTCCAATAATAATTTTATTATCACCAAGTTACAGGATAGAGTTTTAATTATGACCTTTCTATCAGTAGAAGCCATGTATTTAGGATTAAAACCTACTGCTTTAACTGGTCTTGTTAAAGACTGTGGCTTGATACATTCTAGGCTCCAACTTTTATAAAAACCAGAGAACATTTCTAATAACACTTTTCTAATTTCATGGTTCAATGCACAGTCAGTAAAGATTTAAATAATTCAGAAAGAAAGCCTATTCTCATTTCTTTATTAGAAGTTTAAGTCAGGCAAATTCTTTGATATTTAATAGGTTTTTAACCCTTTTAATAACTTTTTATAATGAAATTTATTGGCAGTTGTTTTAAAGAAAGGGTTATTATATTAGCATGAATAGCAGTCAGTAGTTTTTATGATTAGTTTTGAGACCTTGACCTTATATGACTCAAAGTATATAAAAGCATAAATGAGTGAGTAATGTTAATATTAGCTAAATTATCTATACCTAGAAACATACAGACTGTATATAACTGTGTTCATCCTATTATCTACCAGGCTATAAAATTTTGGCAGACAAATATTTGAATCTTTTAATTGTTTTAAAGGAGCTTAAGGTCACTTAGAGAGTCAGACACTTTAAAGGAATTGAAAGACACTGTAATTTTCCCAGATTGATTTTCCCAAGTTATTAATACCATGCTCAATAAGACACGATTTCTAGCCTTTTCCTATCTTAGTTTCATGCTATTTTAATGTCTTATAATATATAATTAAAAGGATTATTGGATGATTTCCATAATAAAATACTAATTTAAAATTGTGCTTTTCTTCAAGTCCCCAATAAGTTGGGAGCACAGAAATATTCTGTATGAAGAAACTGTCTGGTGCAAGCTGAATATAAGATTTTAATTTTGCTTCTTGAGATGTACTTTGAAGCTGAAAGTCATGTGTATCTAATGACTTAAGAGCCTCAAATGAACTCAATATCACTGTTCTGAACTGATGTAAAGGAGTCAATGTTCCACTTGACATCTCCATTTTTACTAGCATCCATTAACATTCCAGCGAAAGGATGAGAAAGTAAGTTAAATTCTCAGGTTCAAATATAGTATGAAGAACCATCTTGGCTGACTCATGCTGCTATAAATACACAGAGCTAGTTCTGGTAGGTAAGCCACGACTCCCAGAAGCCACGTCTCGGAGTACTTCCTAATATTCTTATCACTTTCCCTTCCAATCTGTTCTTTCTGTTTCAATGCACATAGTCTTTTGAAAAGGATTCTGAAAGGAAGGTGCATTATTTAGGTCCTTCTCTGGGCACATCAAAGTGAGTGAAATGGGAACAAACATTAGTATGTTTGGATACAATTAGTGTAAGATAATTTTCCATGTGAGCAAAGCACAGTGCAGCCTTTGTAGTACAAGTACAAAACACTCAAGGGGTTCATTGATTCCAGTTGTAGGGAGACCCAAGCAGATTCATAGAGTTCTATTGCTATGAACGTAAAATTTTGTAGGAACTGCTAATTCAGATGTTTTGGGATGGAAGCATGAGCCACATTGTCCTCCAAACTCTTTTGGATGAGACAGAGATTTTAATCTATAAATTCCTCTTTTCCTGCCATTAATTGGAGTTAGGAGAGATCTGTTTTGTCAATTAAAACTGAACTTTGCCCATTGTTTATTTACACATTTCCCCTGTATATGCTGGACAAAGGAGGCTTTTTGAAGGCACAATATATAGGGAGTGGTAATATTGACATTGAAGTTTACAAATTATGGCAGGAGACAAAATAGTTCTGGCATGCTGTAATGAGAAACGGTATGGCTCCCGATGTCAAACTGCAGTTAAAAGGCATCACCATATCACATAGCCTCCTGGCCACAGTAATAATCCAAAGTAGAATTATATTTGCAGAATTCATGAAAAAGTGCTGTACTATGAACTGGAAGATCTTTTGTGTAATAAAACATTTTTGAACCTTGCATCTTCCAGTTAGCCTATTAGCCTGATCAGAGAGCTGTTAAAATCCAGGTTATAAGGTCAGATTTTATCAATGCTGTTTACTTTCTCTGAGTGAAACCCTGTACTCTGTGACCATAAACTGCCCTGCTCATCTCAAGGAAAAGCCCCACAGATGCTAGATTGCTTGGTCACAGTTGTGTCAGTGGCTGCCATAAACTAGAATTAATCAGGGAAAGAAAGTCAAGGATAACCACAAAAATAAGTTTCTTTTTTTACCAGGAATCAAACCCAAGGGTGCTATACCATTGAGCTACATCCTAGTGTTTTGAAAATTTTATTTTGAGACAGTGTCTTGCTAAGTTATCCAGGCTGGCCTTGAACTTACAATCTACCTGCCTCAGCCCCAGTAGCTAGGATTACAGGCATGCACTACTGCACCTGGCTAAATTTATTTTTGAGAAAATTCCTTCATAATTTTTATTTTAGTTAATCCTAGCAAAATTACTTTAAAGCCAGTATACTTTTTCCTATTTGTCTTTTTAAAATTTATCACTGTCAAGGAAATAACATATGATGCTTACTTACTGTATTGTCAGTTTCCCCCACCAGAAACTGAGCAGCACAACGAGAGAGATTTTGGTCTTCATGGCCCCTGCTGTTTATCCTGTACATAAAACAGTGCCTGGTACATAGTGGACACTCTATAAATATTTATTGTTGAACAATTATCCCCATTTTTGAAAGGTTGAAAATGAGATTTAAAAACAAGGAAAATAAAATAATGCATTGGAAACAGAGGCAACCTAATGTCATAAGCAGGGTTCCTTCCACAAAAGCACACCACCTCCCATCACAAAAGGGAGAAAAGGAATCCACATAGACTGGAGGAAGGCCGCTTCCACAGCTGCTTATAAAAATGAACATGAATACATACACCAGAGAAGCTGAGATGCTGCTTTCTGGGATGGCTGGATGTGGCAGAAATAGAAGCTGAGTTCTGGAGAGAACTAGGCCCAGGCAATGACACTGAGGAGGATGCTGAGGGTCTTCCAATCCCTCTGGTGCTTACCACTCTTCAATGTCTGATATTTAGCTCTTCCCTGGAAGAGGACTAAAAACAAAATTGGTGAAATAGCCTTTAGCCCTTGAGATTTTAGCCATCACTTTTAAATCTCTCCAGTGATGTTTGTCTGTTTGTCAAATCCCTTGAGTAATCAAGATCCCATTCATGAAAGAGAGCACAAGGGGGAACAATGGTCTAAAGAAGCTTGCAGGTTAAGTATCATTGAAAAATCCTGTGGCAATGAGTGTTTTGTTTCTTGAGATGGTTTTAATCTGCCCCAAATGTGGTGGTTCTAAAGAGAACTGTTTGTCCTTGTAGCAAACTTCTACTGAATTGTGCTCCAGAGTTTTTGCTTTCTTATGATCACTTTCTAACAACTACTTACCAGTCTAAACTATAAATATTCCACTTTAGCATACTGTGAAGAAATCTGTTACCTAATGATTCTTGTCTTTTGGAAAAAAGTAAAGATTCAGAATGTTAAATTCAAAAGCAATTTTGTTTACAGAAATTTAGAGTAGAAATTAAGCTATTCTGTCTTCAAATATTGAATAAAATATATTTTCTTGGGGAAATGGCCTATTTTTTTTGAACCTACATTTTTTAATCTTTAAAACTGCAACCTGGGCTCTGCATAGGTGTTTTTCCAGATTTTTCCCTCTTTTGACATTGATTTCCAGTATTCAGTGTCACAGCCTAATAGGAAAAATGTTAAGTTTACTTAAAAGTACACATTTCTAAATAATAAATAGATCACACAAGGAAATCACATAGACTATTTATTTAATTTGTTTGAACAACAAGTAATTAAGCTCTCTCTTGGAAATGCATTTAGGAAAATAATAAATAAAATTTGATTATTAAATTTGCCCATACATTTGTTCTGGTGTATACATTTACATATTAATTGAATCCCAGGCAAAAGCATGTAATCAAACTGGGGGCTTAAATAATATCAACATTTACATTCTTCTCATAGACACTTAGAGTGCATGATTCCTAAGGGAAAAAAAATGAAACTGCTTTACTTTCTGCTTTAAATAATTATACAAGGCGGCATGGACAACCTGGATCAAGGCTCAGAAGTTTTTCTTTAGATGCTTAAGAAATCATAGGTGTTTGATATTGTGTATAAAAGGGACAGAGAACAAGCACTTGTCACAGCCAGAGCCACAGGGTCTCCTCCTCACCCTGGGGAAAGCACTCCACAGTGAGAGGTGCCAAATGCTGACAGACAAGGGTAAACAAGGGCTTCAGAGATTCTTCTCCTTCTCTTGTTCCTGCTGCATCTGGCAAACTTCCAGGCATTGCCTGCATAGACCACAGAAAGCAGCAGCTGGTGAGCCCCATTAGCAAATAAGGCCTCGGGGCTACCCCTGTTCCAGAGCTCTGTTCACCAACTGCTTTTCACTCAAACAGCTGGATCAGAGCAAGAGAGCCAAGGCATCGTTAGAGTTTTATGTGTACAACCAACCATTTTGATATAGATTGCCTGCTAGAGGCAGAGGTAGTGATAGCTTTCATGGCTCACTTGCTGGACTAGGAAGGATGCTATGATAGCCAAAAGAATTGCACAGAGGCAAGAAAGATTGAGAAACACATCCAGCTTTAAACACTGATAGACAGGCCTTCAGGTATCCTGTGCCATTCAGGGGTGCAAGTTTAACACCACTGAGTCACTCATACAATGAACAGTATTCCAAAGGTATTTTTTGAGGTGGAGGAAAGTGTTCCAATTACATCAAAATTATACTCGTTTTTAAAATGATAATCTGAGATGAGCCGCATGAGCATTTTTCTTTTCCTTTTCAAGAAAAATAAAGCAAAAACACACTCTTGACATATGCACCAAATATGGTGCGTGAAGTTTCCCACTTGAGCTTCAGTCTGGCCCTCCTAAGGGAGAGATAATGGGCAAGGGTGAGAAGGAATGTTATGTTAACATCACACCCAAAGTTACAAGGCAGATCATGAGGGAGAATATAGGATATCTGTTTTGTTTTCTTGATTGATTTCAATGGAAGTCTTGTTTTCCAATAACTAGAAAAAGGTTTTGAAAGAACTCAGTTGAAACCCCCCCCACTTCATCATTATAATCCCTCACCATTATTTTAATTGACATTTTTAACTCCCTCTCATAAGTATAAAACAATTTGGTTCTCAATAGCAATGTAGAAAATTTGAGGAAATAGATCTGGTTTTCAAAAAAGTGAAATCTAGCCCCAATTTTCAAATGGACTGAATTTCCCAAATGGAAATATGAATATTATGAGCTACTTAAAAGTAAAATACTAATGAGATGCAGGACATTTATCCAGGACAAAATGAAATCTGCTTGGCTTGAAAATAAACAAAATAAGAAATACACACATTAAAAATTACTTTGAAACATTTGAGCCTAGCATTTAGCAAACGAAGGTCCCCAAAGGTCAAGGTCTTAACACTACTATTTCTATGAAGCTAGCATGGTCAATCCTGATTGTACAAGGCCAAAATAACTCTTCAGTGTGGCTCAAAAAATATATGTGAGCATCTTCAACATGCCAAGTTAAGTGCTATAAAAGTCTAAGGCTATAATAATGAAGAAAATAGATTTTATCCTTGCAGTTTTCAACTCATAATCTATTAGAGTGCACTGTTTATGATTATATTCAGCTACATATAATAAAACCATAAATGATAATGAGTGTGCAAAAACAATCTCATTAAAGACTCCCATAGAAAGTAGGTTGACTAGGCTTTATGGTAATCAGACCCTTAAGCACTGTTCTTGTTTTTTCAACACTCTTTGAGGGCTGCCTATTGGCCTAAGACATTTTCCCAAGCTCTAATCATTGCCCCACTTTTTTGGCAGCAAGAATGAAAAAAATAAAGCAAGGTGAGCCCTTCCCTTTAAGGAGACTTCTTAGAAATACTGTAAAAAGCTTTCATTTGTGTTTCAGCGTGACGTGGCCATACATAGCTGCAAGGGAGGCTACACATGCCATCTTTTACCAGCTGCTTCTGTTGATAGGTTAATTTTGGAGACTTGTTCCTCAGGTAAAAGGCTAGTGAATGTCAGAGGACCCAGCTTAAAGTTTCTGCCACAAATGGAAACAGACTTCAATCAAATATTTTCAACTTATGACTAATACTAGATGAAAGTCATAGGAAAAAAAATCATTAAACTTTTTAAGTCAGTTTATCCTGATAATATTCATTCCTTCAGTTATACTCTGACACAGCAAATATTTTTGAGTACTTAGAATGCCATTGAACTAAGAAGTGATTGAAAAATGCCTTTATCGTGGGCTTATCTTGGCAATGATGGTTGAAGATGTGCATGTACATTAGACAGAAATTTAAAAGCAACAGCTCATAAAGAAAATGCTTTGGCAATTCAGAATAAGAAGTTTCTCGGAGCTGTGTGAAATAGCTGACTTTTGAACTTGACTCTAAAATATATAGAGAGTTTTTTCATATGCCAAGATAGTTATGGCATCATGAAATGGTAAAAAAAAAAAAAAAAAAAAAAAAAAAGGCACATGTAAAATAAGGGTATTTCACTTCTACTTCAACCTTTGTCACTGGATATATTGGAGAGCATTTAATCTTTCCTCTTCTTATAGACTTGTGTAAAACAACTGCCTGGATGGCTACATCAAAGGAAAATTGTAAGGCTCAATAAGTAAAAGTATCAACAATCACAAATTGCTGAGCAAAGTATGAGTTTTTCCTTCTTTTAAAAATTTCAGGCTGCAAATGCTCAAAAGGCAGTTATTGAGCAATGAAAGACAAGCACAAGCAAAAGAAATATGATCAAGGGTGAGAGACCTAGGCAAAAAGAGCAGTTAATTGGGTTTGGCTGTACAATAGCATGCATGAAGAAGTTTTGTTTGGAAACTTTAATGTCATGCTGAAGAGTTAGATTTAATTTGGTAGGCAGATATCATTGGAAAGGTTTTGAGTCCATAGCTCATGAAGATGAATTTTGTGAGTCTTCAGAGTAAATGTGTAAAGGTTGTTTTTAGCTAAGCAGCTATTAAGGCCTGAAATAAGAGTAGCAAATGGAAAAGTGATATTTTAGAGTAGACTCAACAGAACTCACAAGACTTGTGCAGAAAAGCAAACACTCAAAAATGACTGGAATGCTTTGAGTAGAGATGACAAGGAGGCTATAGGTGCCATCAACACATATTAGTCATGTAGAAAAAATGATTTGAAAATAAAAACTTGGTTTACATTTCCAGCAGGAGTGAGGTCCAAGTAGCAATGTCTAACAGGCTGTTGAAGAATTAGGTCTTGAGATTGGGCCAGAACTGTACATTTTCTTTTAGTGCATGCCCCATTTATAGGTCCACAGTGAATCTCAGCTGGGTGGAAGAAAGGTGACTGAGAACAAAATGTTAGGAATCTTTCAGTGTGGAAAGTTGTAGAAGGAAGGAATAATCAGAAAAAACAACTGTCGCCATGAAGAGTGACTTAAGTGGATTATTAACAATACCCTTAAAATATTGGGGATAATAGGAAATAACATCTTGCAAATTCAAATTTTATATTTGACATTAGGGAGCTATAGTCAATCAGTACCTTTCTGGAAAGAAACCAGTAATTGTAACATTGGCTTACTTGAATGACTATTCTTATTTTTCAGTAACCAGAGTTCATCTCTTTTAATTTTCCCCATGCAAGTATTAAACATGCTGATGAGGCTTCTATGGGCAAGGTTAAATGAAAATACTTCAGATTCAGAAATGTCACCAGGGGTGTGAAAGATCCCACTTTATAAAGTATCTGAGGGCTGGAAAGCTGGAGGTGCTCTCTATCTTTGACAAGTATCCTTTATGCTTGCCTCACTTCCCAGGAAAAGAGTCCTCTGATGTGATGTTAAAGCTACTGTCTGCCTGACTTAACACCTTTGGTGATACAATATTTTGAATTAATGATGAATCTGCAGAAAGCAGGTTCAGTCCTGAACACATCACCATCATTTACTATACTGATTCTTTGCCCCTCCACAGCCACATCTCCTTCTCTTCAGTACAGTGGCAGGAATGCAGATTTTAGTCCTTAGGGGTCTTACCCACAACACAAGTTAACAAAAGGAAACCATTTAGAAGACTGCAAAACAGTGGAAGAAACAGGTGCTATAAAATGATATTCCTTCAAACCTTTGGAAGGAACGCTCTTTGTTGTTGTCATCAATCTGGAAACTCTATATGAAAATCAATTTGGAAATCATCCCCCATTATATCATGTTAAAATTAAGAGACTTCTGAGAAGATGAGGTGAAGTGGGCTCAAAACAGATATTGGACAGACTGTTCATGCTTTGTAACTTGAGATTTATGTGAAAGAGAAATTAAGATATCAAATATTAAATGTTTTAGATAATTTAGTTAATGTGTGATTTTGCTGGTGGATACTTTTAATTCACAAGGCTGTGAAATGTATTCTATAAATATATAAGTTTAAATTTGAACATGAGTGCTTTATTTGATTCCAGGTTGGGACAGAGGGACTACGCTGTACAAGATCGTGTTCATTTGTAGACTGCCATTATTCTGTGCCCATCATAAAAGCTATTCTACCTGCTAATAATCTAAGAAAAAAATGTAGCACTTTACAACATTGAGAGTAAGCCTGGAAAAATACTTACTGTAGCCTTACTCTTCCGTGGGCTTTAAAAAGTCAGTCTTGCTTTTTTTTTTTTTAAGGTAGTATTGGGGATTGGACCCTGGGCCTTTACACTGAGCTACATCCCTAACCCTTTTCTATTTTATATGCTGAGATGGAGTCTTGCTACCCAGGCTCAAGCTTGCAATCCTCTTGTCTCAGGCTCCCAAATTGCTGAGATTCTGATTTGTGTGGTACCTTGTGTCAATGGCAAAAGCTAGGTCAAATCTGCAAATGCTACGTCATAAGGAAGATCAGATTTGTGCAAGTTATGTGAACATCTAAGGAGACATAAAAACTCTTAGTAAAGGTGAATGGAGACAATATGAATGAACTAGAAAGAAAAACAATGGTTGAGTTTGGTAAACAACATTTGGAAAAAGTTTAATAATATTTAATTGACTATAACTCTCACAATAGGATACATAAAATTTTGAATCAGTTGCTTAATACAGTGAGCAGTATTAAAGACTGGAATTGGAAGATGCAGATTTTAACCCCAACTCTGGTTTAGATCAAATCACTTAGCGCTGGAGATTTAGCTCAGTGGTTCAGCTGCCTGCCTCACAAGTGCAAGGTCCTAAGTTCAATCCCCAGTACCAAAAAAGAAAAAAAAAAAAAAAAAAGAGTAGATCAAATCATTTAACCTCTCTGGAGTTTACTCTTTCATTCATTTGTTTATATTCTATTTATATATATTTTTTCAACGAATATTCAGAAACATTACTTTGTACTCCCCCTACTGAGTTCCCTTTCCCATAAAGTGAGTGTCCCTGAGAGCCCTTGAAGCTCTAAAATATGGCATCAGAAAGCAAAAACTACCCAATGAGGGACTTCATGGAAAGGAGGATTTTGAGCTATTTTTGAAGGATTAGAGGAACACAGTTTGAACAATTGAAAATACCTTGGCTTGGGATAGGAAAGCAACATATACAACTATCAAGTTGTATCTAGCTGAAGCTTCTCCAAGAAGAGTCAGAAATCTAGGATACCTAGAACAGTCTGAAGATGGAGCAAGAACTGGAGCTAGGGATGGCCCAATAGGGTGGAGACAGTAAACCTGTTACAGAGAGTGAGTACAGGGCAGGCCCCGGGCCCTGCACAGCCACAATTTCAGTTTCATATGGATTTCACCAGACTGGTGAAATGACGGGAGACCATTTGCAGAGAATAATTTTATTATCATATGAAAAAAATTCTATGACTAAGTTACTTAACTTTCACACTGTTTCCATGTCACAATTACATTTGCCGACAGGTAACTACTGAGCACCTCACACTATGTGGGACTTGTTTATGGAAGAGTAAGATAACATTATTAACTTGATCTTTCAGTTCCAACATGTAACTTTAACAATGCTTTACTTTGCTTCCCCTCTCTTTTCCCAGTCTCCCTCTCCCTCTCCCTCTCTCTCTTCCTCTCCCTCTCTCCTTGTCTCCCTCTGACCCTCTCCTTCTCCCCCTCTGACCCTCTCCTTCTCCCTCTCTCCTGACTTATTCTCTAACTACCTGAATTCCCTAAGCCCCCTCAGCATGAAAAACTCAGCTGTGTCTACAAGCACGAAATAATCTCCATTATTTCAAGTTTGAAAATACTGCAGAAATGTTAAGTGAAATCCACCATACTCCTCTTACACAAGCCATTTGACCTCTAGATAACACTAAGCGCTTCATCCTCCAATGCTTTTAATTCTAATCCTTGCTGAGACAAAATTCATTGCTTGAATTACAAGAGCGAGTCTCATTAAGGCTAAAAAGCAGTGACCCAGATAGCATAATGGATTAATATGGTGACCTTGCAGTTTTAGAGCTTTACTTTCAAATCTGACCATCCAGTCCAAATCTTTTCAATAGTCAATTAATCAATTGGTTAATACCAGTCTAAACCTTCTGAGTCCAGGAGTTTGGAGATCATTTTGTTCAGTACTATCCTATAAAGAATTAGATTTGAAAACAATAGTACACTTATTAACTTCTCAAACTTTTCTTAAATACTCAAAATAAAAGTAGGGTTTAGTGAATGGTTGTAATCACAAAGAACTGTATACTTTAGCCATATAATAAACACTAAATTTCGAAACTGAAATCATGTAGATATACTACATTATATATAAATATATATGTATATATAAGATATATGTGTACATGTCATTAGTACAGAAATGTTATAAATACAATGAATCAGTATTGGTCAGGGATTTAGCCCAGTGGTTCCGGTGTCTGCCTCGCAAGCGCAAGGTCCTGAGTTCGATTCCCAGTACCAAAAAACAAAAACAAACAAACAATGAATCAGTATTGAACAATATGATGTTTACACTAGGGCTTTATACATGCCAGGAAAATACCCTACCACTGAACTACATTGCTATCCCCATCTTTGGCAATTCTTTAAGGTAATATATATTGTGAGAATTATTATTCCCAAGTGAAAATTAATGTGTGTATAGCTCATTAGGACATGCTAGAGTCTACAGAATTTTTTGCCAGGAGCATGTTTTTAAAAATTCATTTGTTTCTATATTTATTTATTGCAGATGCAAGATATACGGAACCCAGAAGGAACTCAGTATAGCTCCCACCCTCAGATGGCAGCCCTGAGACCCCGGGGCCAGCCTGCAGACATCAGGCAGCAGGCAGGGATGATGCAGCATGGGCAGCTGACCACCATCAACCAGTCCCAGCTGAGTGCCCAGCTGGGCTTGAATATGGGAGGAAGCAACGTGCCTCACAACTCCCCCTCACCCCCTGGGAGCAAGTCTGCAACTCCTTCACCATCCAGTTCAGTGCATGAAGATGAAGGCGATGATACCTCCAAGGTATGACTAGGTTATTTTTGGAACCCATCTTTATCACCTTCCTTGACCTGTGGGGTGGGGAGTACAAATTTGTTCTCCAAATGAGAAACATTGGTGAAGAGCATACATTTCCTTCATGAAGCATAAGGTTACAAACTGAATGGATGGTTACACACTATATGGTCGGCCAGTTACACTTCTAAGTTCCAATATATCCTTTTAATATAGTTGTATTAAGTATGTAAAAGTCATTTGTATCCACAAAATGTGTGTTCTACATAGAGTAAGGCAAAATAAATCCTGTAGGACTCAACTTTCAAAATCAAGCCTAATTTATACCCACTCAAAAATATCTATAGGCAATAGTCCATCAGGATACAGTAAAAAGTGTGTGTGTGTGTGTGTGTGTATTATAATACTACGGTTAGATGAAACCCCTTGAGAATACCCAGTGCAACCACTTCTTCCTGACAAAAAAGAAAGGGTCAGAGAAATGAGATGGTACACCTTTTGTTAGCCCCGTATCAGTGTGGTTGTCTCTGTCAGAGCAGTGCCATTCATTTTAAGTTATCTGGATGGGAAGATGGGTCTTAAATGCCTTTAGACTGGAAAATTAGTGGCAAAATGTAGTTCCTTAAAGTATTAGAGGCAACTTTTTAAATGACTGTAGGAAAACCAAGTGCACTTTCACCTAAAAACATGAAAATAATTATTTGATTGCCTTAATTATCTTTTGGCAACTTTCAAATTCATCCCAGTGAAAAGGATTCTTATGCTAGTTACTGAGAAAAAACAGTAACTATTAAATGAGTAATACATGTTTCTCCTCTTTGTTTTTTCCTTAAAAATTTTACTAATAAATAGTCACTTGTGTCAGCCACTCTGTTTTCTTTTCACCTTTGTGAGAACTTTGCTTTGGGAACATAAACTGTCAATATGTTGCCAAGGTCAACACTGTGATTCTCATCTATATGGTTAATTTCTAGCAGCTCTGTTAATTTTTAAAAATCCAAATGACTTTTAAAGGTGATTCATAGAACGATGCAGCCTAATGACAGAGATAAAACTGTAGCATTGATTGTATCTTCTTATTTTCTACATTCTTAATGTTCTGACATTTGGAACCTTAATCCTGGAGAACTGGAGAGGGTGCCCCTCATCAGAGGGCTAGTCAATTCCTAGAGGAAGCAAATGACTCCTGAGTGAGCCCCTTTGATACACAAAGCAACCAATCCAAAGCTCATACCCTACCTAACCTTCTCCTGTATGAAACTCTCACACACCAAGTCAGTAGTCCTCCTGCCCTCCATCACCCCAGGGCTAAGTATTCCACAACTAGGAACCAGCCTTCTAGCTCAGAGCCTGCAGAAACTGTTAAACTGTCCCATCCTCGTGTTACTCAGTGTGCCTACCCCTGCCTCACCCATTCCTTCCCGCAAAACCACCAAGTGTTAAAGGTTTATGCCCTGCCCTGGCCATTTTTGGGTGTCCTGATTGACCGGGATGCTTCCCTATGTGACCCTGGGTGGCAGGCCACGTCTTCTCATCCTGGGGAGCATAAGACATCACTCATGATGATCGTTGCTGTGTCTGCTGTCTTCCACAGCTAATTAAAGCAAACACTAGGTACAATTTCCGAAAAGCTCCCTAACCCACCATTGCCCACACTAACTTCTCCATCCTTACATTCTCTCCCTCTGCTCAGTGAGACAGTCTCACCAGTAAGGTGAAAAGGCAGGAGGAGACTAATAGATACTACAAAATATAGTGTATCAGGCTAGTGAAAGCCTGAACATTAGCAGACCATTTAGAGGGAAAAATAATTTTCTTCAGAAAATATGGATTATTGTAATTAAGACCCTAACAACCAATGAGTACCTGGACCTAAATATGAATACCGAAAATTCATTTGTGACCAGGGATATAAATGTTGGATTATGCATGGGTAATTCAAGTCAATTCCTAAACAGAGATGATATGTACTATACTGTAAGGCAAAAATTAATGTTCTGCTCATAGTAAAGATCAATTTGTATATCTGGAGTGTATCTTTATCAGTATTTTTTGCTAACATTTCAGGAAGTTAAATGCAAAATTAGTAGCATCTTCTGACAGTAAATTTCATATAGAATTGTTCTTAATTACAATCACATTTTCCACATTCTTCAACTTATATGAGTGGATAAGTGAGTAGAAACCTGAAATTCATAGAATTTATATTTACAGATTTTGCCATTTTCTATTAACCCCTTTTCTGTCCATGTTTTGTAATTGTACTGAGGCATGAATTTTTATGTCATAAGCTTTCAGGCCAGTGTGAAACTTTGCCAGTGGGTTTCCTACCTGATCACTCAATAGTTGCATCTCAAAATAACTTATAGTCCTTTATTAATGTTGTGGAAGCATTGTGTGGTATCTATAGCAATAGATTCTTGAATTGTTGATTTGCCAGGCTTAGGGATGTAGTTCTCAAGAATGTACCAAAAGTGAAAAATGAGTTTTTGTCTATACAAATATTCACAAGGTCCTATTTAGTATAAGTATATTTTCCACCTCAAGTTCACTCTCCCATTCCAGGTCTGCCCGTTGACCTTCACCTTCTCTTCAATTCAGAATTTTTCTATCCATTCAGTCAATTTATAATTATGAAATTGCTAAGAAAAACCTCTGATGAAAATGCTCAAGCATTTTTATCACAGTTAAGAATTTAACTGGAATTTTTTCTTTATATGTGGGTGGGGTTTATGTGGATGTGTATTACAGCAGCTCCAGCTAAATGTGAAACAGCATAAAGTCAAAAAGATCATTTAAATCATCTCTAACAAGCAAACCCAAAAGGAATATTGAGTTCCACACTAGAAAAAGCAGCTTTTAAACCTTCTCTCTTTAACACTTTGTGCTTTCTTTAAGCAATTACATATTGACTCCCATTTATCTAATTGAACAATTAAATTAAATAAGTCTGTTTTGACAGAAAGATATATTGTAAATATACCAATAGAATTAATTATCGCCTTATAAACACCACCCATGGTTTTGATTGCTCTGAAGCTATGTTGACAGCTTTAAGTTCTAAATGATACATACAGTAAAGCATCAAAGAAATAACAAATTTAGGCAGCTTGTAGTTCTAAGCCTGTAATCCAGTACTTATAATGCCAGATACTTTAAATGTCCTAAAGTGTCTGTTAAATTACAAGTATATTTTTGGCAGTTTTTCCTTAAAGAAAATTATGGGCTAAGAATCACAGTATTTTTTTCCTTTTCCTTTTAGCCTTTCTCTTGAAAGTATCCCTATGTTTCATATGTGTCTGTTTAAATGGCAGAGAGTTAGAAGGTCTTTTACTTTTAAATAGGACATTTATTGCATTTCCATTTACATAAATAGTAAATTACCCGGGTTTATCAGCATGATGCTTTTGCACCACAAATGTGTTCTTTTTTCTTTCTTTTGTTCCTTAAGATTGGTCTTCTTTTTCTCATCCCATTATTTCTGATTTTAAGATTAGAAATTTTATATTCATTTTATTTTATTATCTTCCTCTGGCACATAACCATAGAAAAGTCTTTATCCCCATCCTTAGATTACTTTAAGCACTTGCCTCCTAATTTATATTGAGAGCTCTTGCAACTATTATTTTAATTGTATTTTGATTGAATTCTGTAATTTAATAAATTTTATGAAACACTATTTTTATTACCTTATGTAGGTCTATTTTCTACAGATTTATTTGCATTCTTTTACATGATAATTGTTTTTCTTTACACCCTAAAATGTTCTTTTGTTAGGGTCTGTTGGGAACATGCTTACCTTAAAAAATATTTTTGCTGGTTTTAGGGTTCTAGATTGACAGTTATTCTCTTTCAAAATTGTGACTATGTTGTATTATTCCATCCAATCCTGATTTCCATTGTTGCTTTTGAGGAAGAATTCTGCTGCCTCCCTATCTTTCTTTTAAAGTAATCTGCCTTTGTTCTATGAGTGGGATAAAGAGTTTTCTCTTGCCTTTGGTGTCCTGCAGCTTCACTGTGATACATGTGGGTTTCTTCACATTTATCCTGCATTTCATTATCCCTGTCTTTCATCATTTCTTTAAACCATTTTTTTAGATACTGCCTCTTCCCTAATCTTGCTGCCTTATTGCTTTGTAACTCTGAAAGGATCAGTGTTAAATTTTCTCATCTTATCCTGCACAACTTTTTCATTTGCTACCTCCATCCCTGATGTATTACATTCTGATTAGTATATTTATGTTTATTTCCCACTTCATAGTTTTCCTCATAGTTGCTCTCCAAAGAGGATTTGTGGTTGCTTCTACCAGATACCTTGTGCCATTACAATCTTGAACCATACTTGTCTTGAAGTTTTTCACACCAGCCGTGTAATGCTACAAATACTTGCAAATACTGTTTTTTGTTTGTGAATTATCAGAGACTTTTTCTTTTCGTATTATCAAGATTCCAGAGCAATTGTCCTTGTAGGTCCTAAGAGAACACTTAGAAGGAAAATTATTTTACTCTACCCTTGCCCTGAGAATCTAATTTTTTAATATCCCGACATTAACGGAGCCCTTCTATAAATATCCTGCCTCTGATGACCCACGGTCTTTGTCTTCTGTCTACTGCACCCTTTAGCCCAGTGTCCCAGCTGGTTCAGCAATATCTTCAAGATGAAACCTGAATTCAGTACTCTGCTTACTTCTCTGTGCTCCTTCTTTCACCTAGTTTTTGCCTTTGACAGTTACTTTTTTATTAGTACATGTTTACCATATATAATAATTACATTCATTATGGGAAGTTGGTACATGTACATAACACTCCTTACTCACGGGTTAGTTGGTGCATGTGCTTTCCCATACCACACAGAAACAAAGTTTCTTCTCAACGCAAATAGGATAGGTCACTAAAGAACCAATCAAATAAGCCTCCAGAGAAATGGTTTATATTTAGCACTGTTCTACAGGCAAGAAGACTTCTGAAATAAAGTTTAAAAAAAAGATAGACAATTTTTTTATAAATATTAAGTGAAATTGGGCAGTGGTATAACTAAATGTTATGTCTTTTTATCTAGTAATGGGACAGAATATTTAAAATTGTGATTTGAAAGTTTTTCCACATTGAACTGTATTTATTATGCTATTGTGCAACACTTCCCATGATATAATATGTACGATATTTTTAGGAATTCCTTATACCCCTACAATTTCATTAATAGATGTCCTGTATTTTATTTATTTGTTCATTCACTCAGTCATTCATTTTTATTTGGTACTAGGGATTAAGCCCAAGATCTTTACACTGAGCTACAACCCCAGCCCCTCTTGTTTTTATTTTGAGAAGGGTCTTGCTAAGGCACTAAGTGGACTAGATAGGCTCGAACTTGTGATCCTCCTGCCTCAGACCCCCAGACTTCTGGGATTACAGGTTTATATAGTTGTTGTCCTAGTACCACAACATCTGACTCCCTCATTTATTTTTTAAAATAGAAAAACTCTCACTTATTAAGGCTGAGCCTAACAGACTAGTTCAAAAAAAAATGATAAAATTCAAACACCCGGTCCCTGATTCCAAATTATTTCCAAAATCCATTCAAGTGGGCCGGGTGTTTGACTCAGTGGTTCTACCGCCTGCCTTGCAAGCACAGGGTCCTGAGTTCGATCCCCAGTACCAAACACAAACAAACAAACAAAATCCATTCAAGTAATTAAATTTTCCTAGGACATAATATTTTCAAGGAACATGTGTTCCTAGGCATATTCTAGATGACTGAGAATATTTGATTAATTCATGGAATAAAAATAAAGTGAGACTTAACATGGCCACCATGCATTTAATGCAGCAGGACCCTACCTCAGCAGCTTGTTTTCTCTAAAAGGTACTGCCGTACTCAGACAAATTTAGAAGAGATCAAATACAGCCAATAAAACTGACACATATAGCTACTAGGTGTATATAATTACAGCCAACCTTTTTTTCTCACTTTGAAATGACTTTTCTGTACAGCAGCCTAAACTTTCTATTTCATACAAGGTCTTTGCTAAATACATCCAAAAATAATACTCAGCTCTCTTTGGCAAAATCAAGGATCCTTAAAAACAAATCTGCTTCACAAGCTCTGATACTGATACAATACTCCACAGTTGTGAATCATTTCAAAAGTAAAACCCTTCTGTGTTTTGCTGTAATTGATGTTTTGAGTCATTGAATGTTCTGTTATTATTAATGATAATAATAAAACCAATTGTAAAATGAAAGAAGTGTTACAGCCTTGCTGATTTCACAGTAGCTAGATGACTTACTTTCCATGCTCATTTGAATTTATTCTCATAAGGGGATTTTAGATGGCACAGTTTAGAAAGAAAAAAGAAAATGAATTTAAGCAGCAAAATTTTCACTTACAGAAACAGTACTATCACAAAAAGTGCTATGATATGCCCTGTTTCTATGGTGAAGATTTTATAATATTTACTTTATATGATAAGAGTTATAAGTGGAGTTCTATGTTGTTTGTTCAGCCTATTATGCAGATGGTGCTTGATTAAAATCTATTTTAAACTACAGCGATTACTGCAAGATAGTGTGCATTAAACAGCTCTCCCAGCTCCATTAAAGGCTTTGGGACCATGGCAGTTTATTTTAAATATGCTTGTAGACATTTCTAACTTCTCCAGGGACATTTCAGTATCAGTGATTCTCTTTCCTTTTTTTTTCCTTTTCAATGCTGGGGCGCAACCCTAGGATCTCCATACTAAGCAAGTCTCCACCACTGAAATATGCCCAGTACTACTTTCCTTCCTTGATAACCTTAAGGTCTTGTACTCTGGATTCTTAAGTATTATCTAAGCAACATTGTTAGCACAGGCTTTTTTTAAAGTAAAAGATTATTGTTTCCTTGTGATAAAGAAGTTAAATGCATCACTATAATTAAGCAATAAGCCGAGACAGGAAGTGAATTACCAGAAGCCTAAGAACACCTGTAGGGATTTGAGAGATATATCTATGTCTTGAACTGGGTTACATGAAACATATGCATCTGTGTAAAGCTTATGTGTAATACTTATTTATGAGTACTATTTTGGTGTTTGTGTGTGCATTTATTTGTTCATTAGTGCTTTAATTGAATGTGAAATAAGTTTGTGGGTAATCAGGGCTACATTAGGGCTTCAGCTCAGCCATGTTTTTAGTTGCTATGATTTTCATACAGTTTTTATATCCATTGCTGATTTTCTTTGCCTTGTAATTCTAATCCTTTTTCCAGTGCAATGCTATAGAATACAAGAACAGAATGGTATGGTGATCTACTGCATATACAGCATTCTGCTGATGCTATGCAGGACATAGAGATTAATAGGACTCATTTTTTACTTTCAATGTGCTTGTAATCATAGGAAATTTATATTTTTGTATTATATGGTTTCTCTTACATTCTAAAGATTATGGCTTTGGAATTAAATTGACTCTCCAATCATAGAATTCTAGTCATTTTAGAGAGCTATGCTCTAGAACAATCGGTACACAATTTAGTATAGTCCACTAAAACAGCCACTAGTCATCTCTCATTATTTGCATTTAAATTTAACTAATTAAAATTAAAATTTAAAATTGTCAATTCCTCAGTTATATTAGCCACTACAGCACATTTCAGATGGTTTATAGTAGTGGTGGTGAACCATGGCATGCATGCCACAGCCAGCTGTTTATCATTGAAAGCCCTAAAAGGTTCATCATCACTGGTCTATATCCTTTTGGACAGTGCAAACAACATTTCTTATCATTCAGAAAGTTCTACAAGATAATACTGCTCTGGACTATAGAAGTCAGATCCTCTTAGAAAATTAAGATATGAAATTATTGGCTTTCATCCATCATTGCAGGAAATGAGGATCCAGATTATAACCAAAAGTAAGGTCCAGACACATATTATAAATCCATTAACTAATTTTTCTACCACAATCATATTTATCATCATTGTGTTCCTTCCAAATAATTTGTGGTCAAAAGAGCCAGATATTTTTCAAAATACAATCTATTAATGGCATGTAAGTGGATCCAAATTATAGCCAGAGTCTTTTTTTTCAAGGAGGCTTTGCATACTAGCAGTGAAAATGGGCTTTTCACACAAGTGAAACACTCCTTGTCTAAAGCAGGGCTTACAAATTCCTGTTTCATGGCAGAGTCTAAAGTAGCAGCTCCTTTCTGCACTTTTTCCTCGCAAGAAAAGTGGAGGAAAAATTCATATGTTAGGGAGCAATGGGCAGTGTTCATGAGGCAAACAATCTTTACCAAGCACTACCCAAGTATTTGGATGCAAAAGAAATCAAACCCACAACATTGAGTTTTCATTCCACTACATTTCATCCTAAAAAGCAAAGCAATAAATCTTGATACAAGAACATTGAGCAAGATAGTAAACAGTTCTCTCCAAAGCACATTTTATTTTTATAAAAATAGACATCTTTCATATACACATACAGAGCTTTTTCTCCACTTACATAAGACTTTGGTGAAAATCAGGGCATTATCTTAAGTCATAGTTGAGTTCCATGAGGACAATCCTGAGTGGTAAGAATATTACTGCCAAGAAAATAGCTGTGACGATCTAGTTAAATTATTGAAGGAAAGACAGTGAATCTTGAGTGATGAATATTTTATGTCTAGCCTTTAGATTGGTCTTCTCAGATGCCATTTCTCTTGCATGGTTGATCATCCATACCAAGGGTAACGTAAGTATGTATTTAAAGAGAAAGTATAGTATGTTGTTGGCTGAAAGCAGGTGAGTACACCCTCTCACTTTCAGCCCCAGGAAACACAAAGATGATGTGTAAGTCTGGGTGGTAGTCTGGCCTTAATGGGAGCGACCTCCCAGCTTTACAGGTTAGTACCTCTCAGGTACTCAATCAGATATACAATTGAAGCTACAGAGTCACCACTTATAGCAGATAAATGGTGTCTCCTGAGTCTGGAAAATGTAGAGGCAGAAGTCATGAAATGCTTTCTTCTACAAAAATAACCAAAAAAATAAAAACTGAGATTGAGCAAGACTGAACTCTGCTAATTTTACAAAATGAGCCAGGAAAGTAGAGATCACTTCCAGACAAAAAACCAAAGGGGTTATATACAGAATTATTCATGGTTTGCTATATTATGCTATATATCTCCATCAGAGTGCTAATTTGTGGCTTTGATATACTTAATACTTGAGTTTATTACAGGCAGTAACAGGTTCCTCTGCTTTAGCAAGTCATCCCTAGAAAATAGAGCACTGTTATCAAACACAAGAGGATAACTGTCCTAATACCAATTTAATAAGGAAAGAAGCAAGAATACCTGTGGTTCAGACACAACTTTGGGCAAAGGAGGAGAAAAATTAAATAATTTGGAGAAACCCTTTAATAAGACATTTATATCAGATGATAGGAGATTGATCGCTATGATTGATATTTGATTATTTTCCAAAAAGATTGATATAATCTGTAATTATGGAGATTTTGATATGTCAGATCATTAATTTTAATTAAGATTTAAAATGACTCTAGGTAATATTCCACATGGATAAACGTTCACTTATCTGTACACTTAGTTGCCCATTTCTAAATATTCCAAATTGTTGATGAATTATGTCCTCCAATATCATGATCAGTCCATCTTTTGTAGTTTTATTGAAGTGTAATTAACAAGTAAAATTGTATATATTTGAAGTGGTCAACATCGTGTTTTGGTATATATATACATTGTTAAATGATTGCCATAATCAAGTTAGTGAACACATCCACCACCATTTCTTGTTTTCTTGTTTATCTGAGAGCTCCTTTTGGGGGAGGGTGGTGACTGAGAATGCTCGAGGTCTACTCTCTTAGCAAATCTCAAGTGCACAGTACAGTACCATTAACTATAGTTACCACAATAGATGGTAGCTCCTCAGAAGTTAATTATCTTATAACTGAAAGTTTATACTCTTTTACCACTCCATTTTAAATTTTTCATTGTAGACCTTGTTGACATCTTTTCTTTTCTCTTTAATAACTATTTTATGATTATAAACACCCAAATGGTTATGTTCACAAAATTTGGAAATTATAAAAAATGCAAGGAAAAAAATTTACAAGTCCCATTCTGTAATGCAGTGAAATTACTGTTAACACGTCAAGTACTTTTAATAAGTTTATCCATATTTTCTCTGGCACTGCATATTTGATTATTGTCCTAAAGCACTCAGATAAATTTGTGAACCTTAATTTCCTGTAACAGAAACCATCTACACCTTCATTCATTCTTCCAATTATACTAATATTTATGTTACTATTTTTATTGCTGTTATGACAAATGTTAAGCACTTACTGTGTTTTAGGAACCATCGGAAGTGCTAGACCTGGACCTTCCTTCATAGGGGTGGAAAAGGAATAACTATATGTTACTGAATAATTACAAGTTTGATATTTGCTATAAAGGGAAATATACAGGAGCAAATGAGTGAATAACAGCATCCTAAATTGAGTTTGAGATATCTTTGAGATTTGCAAATAAAGGTGTCAAACAGTTATTTCTATGTATGCAAAATTCAGGGCAAACATGAATTTGACCACCAAACACAAATCGTAATGGAAATTCTGTGTACTTATGAGATTGCTTCAGTACAGACTCTAAAGATGAGGGAATTTACAGTAAACAAAACAAAACACATAGGGCTGGGGATTTAGCTCAGTGGTGCCACCACCTGCCTTGCAAGTGCAAGGTCCTGAGTTCAATCCCTGGTACTGCAAAAAAAACAAAAAACAAAAAAAAAACCCCACACACACATCAAAGATGCTACCAATAATGACCATTTGGAGGAGGATGAGCCAAAAGAGAAAAAAAAGTGATTTTTACAGTCAGTAAGGCCAGCAAAATACTGGTAAAACCCAGAAAAGATGGTGTTGTGAAACTGGTAGAAGAGGAGCTCTTAACAATGAGAAATCAAGTAAAGGCAAAACTTACAAAGTCCTCTGGATTTAGTCATATTGCATTGGTGACCTTATGTTATAGAACACTGATGTAAAAACACACCAGAGTGAGAGGCAAAAGCTGCATCCAGCCAGCAGTGACAACCACTGGGAAGAAATTTGTGGTGGTGAGGAGAAAGATATGGCCATGTGTAGTCATAATAAACAGAGAAAGTTTACTTGTCTGTTTGTTTCATCTCTCAAGAATTTTGAATGTCAACATGGAAGAGTAGAGTTAAGAGAGTTTGACGGAGGCCAGTCTCTTTCCCTTAGGCATCTGATTTAATCAATGGAGAGTAAGTTCTGGGCATCAGTGTTTTTATTGGAAGCTTTCCAGGTGATTCCAACATGCAGCCATATTTGAGACCTGCCTTTCTAGATCATGTGTGCCTAGGTACTTAATTTAGAGCTAGTCCACCAGTTTGCTCTACATCGACTCAGTCTCGTCACGCCAGTCTTCTGACAGAATTAATTATATGGGGGCCAATAATTTCACAGCATCACTTCTCATGTTCATCCTGGGGAAGTAATGATCTAGCATTATTCCACATTAACTTGTCAACTTGGTTCAGAGCATCCGGTCCCCATGGAGTTCTTTGATCTGCTTCAGTAGGTAATTTGTGAATGATCATCTTTTTTAACACATTTCTCAAGAAAAGCGAAAGAATTCACTTAGCTTTCTTCCTATTTCTTTTTAGTACTTGGGCATATCTTTCAGACTGATTACAAGGAGTCAAATATTAAGGTCATTTCTTCCCATTCAGTCAATAAATTATTTTCAAAGTCACTAATGCATTATGATTAATATTTGAATAGCCTTTTAAATGTTTATAAAAATAGAAATATGTACCATCTCAGTGATCATTAAATGCCACTGCAACTTTTTTTGTTGTTTTTTTTCCATTCAGTTTATTGGTACATTTTAGGTATAAAATACAGTTACATTCATCATTGGGATCTTGTACCATTGCATGAGTATCTTGGTTCTTATTTTTTACCCCTTCCCTTGCCCTCCCTTCACCCCCTCCACCCTTCCCTATTTGCAAAGACTTTGTTTCCATTTTTTTCCTTTTCTCATATTTTTTCTTTTCCCTCCTTTCCTTTCCCCTACCCCTCCCACTTCCCCTGTTCCTTTACACCTTTTCTTCCTATTACACAATATCAATTACACATTTTTAAAATTAAAATATCAGACCTAGGAGACATTATCACAGATTTAACAGAATTTAAAAGGGTATAGAAAGCATATTTCAAAAATCTGTTTTTAAATAAATTTGACAACTTCTAAGAAGTACCTTGGAAGACAAATTAATGAAACTAACTCTGGAGGAAATATAAAATTTGAATAGCACTTATTAAAGAAAGTATATTCCTAGCTTGAAAATCTACCTATGTGACAACAATAGGCCCATATACATTTTAACTGATAAATTATATCAAATATTTAAAGCAGAAAAAAGAAGGAACACTTCTCCACTCATTTTAGGAAATCAACATTGTGCTAATCCTAAAACTGGTTAAAGATAATAGAAGAAAAAAGTATGAACATAGATAGAAATTTGTTTAACAAAACAAACTATTAGAAGTCAGATCTGGCAGTATGTAGAAAGTGGTTTTACTATAGGGATGGCAGTGTTGGTTCAGCATTGGAAGATCCACCCCCAAAAGTCATCGTTTTAACAGAGGAAAGGAAAAAGCCATATGATCCTGTCACTAGTTGGAGAAAAAGTATTGGACTAAATTCTACAGCTGTTCATGGTAAAAGCTGTCAGACTAGAAGTAGAACAGAACCTTCTCAACAGATTAAAGACATGTACTCCATACTTCCAGTGAGAATGCCTTACATGAATGGAGAAGATACAATGCTTTCTCCCTAAGGTGGGGAACAAGGGCAGATATGCTTACTCTTTATCTGTCCATTAAACTTTGAAACCTAGTCCCCACCAAAATAGTCTGGCAATAAAATGGCACAATGAGGATAAGATTGGCAAGGTAGAAGCAAAATCTTTATACGTAGATGAAATGATTATCTACAGAGAAAATACTAAGAAATCTCTAGGAGCCCCTAGAACTTGTATTTGAATTTAGCAGGATTAGAAAACACAAGGTATATATAAAAATTCAGGTCTGTGTATACTTGCTATAAATGAAGAATTGGATACTGAAATTTAAAAGTTATGTAGGAGTACAAAGGACCTAGAAAACTGAAAAGAAAAAGAAAAAAAAAACAGTGTTGGAAGACGTTTAATACCTAATTTCAAGACTTCCTCTAAAACTACAGTAATCAAGGCAGTGTTGGTGTAAGGAAAGACATATAGATCATTGGAATAAAACAGAGAATCTGGAAATAGAACCACACATATATGGTCCACTGAGTTTTGAAAGATTATTTAACATTAGCATTTTATAGACTATAAATTATCAATTTAAGAGCAGAGGAAAAGAGTGTTTTCATCAAATGGCACTAGAACACTTGGTATCCATATATAAAAAATTAACCTCAACCCTTTATTTCCATACATAAAAATAACTTGAAAGGATCTATGAACCTAAATATGAAAGACTGAAACTATAAAACTTTAAGAAGTAATTATAAGGGAAAATGTTTATGAATTCAGGGTAGGCAAGAACTTCCTAGGATACAAAAGACATGATATATAAAAAAAAATGATAAATGAGATTCCATCAAAATTTAGAACTTTAAATGACATCGTTAAAATGAAAAGTAGTCCTTAAACAGACCATATTTACAATGCATATAACCTATGAGCAGAATATATAAGAACTCTTAAAGCTCATTAATAGACAACCCAATTAAAAGGTAGACATAAGAAGATGATAAACAGCCAGTTTAGCACAAGGAAAGGTGTGCAACTCTAGAATCAGAAAAATACTAATCAGTACAATAACAAGACTGAGTTATACACTCATTAGGGAGATGAAGTTAAAAGTTTTAAAAGCCTTGTCATGACTTTTTCTTTTTGTTGGATCCTCCCCCTTTGCGTTTAATTTGTCACACCCAATGGATTCATTCTACTGGGCTTCCTGGGGTCGTGATCCTCATTGTATTTTCCTAGGATATTGTCTAAAATCTTTTGGAGTGCAAGTTTGGTATTCATGAAGTTCCTAAGGTGCTCTTTATCATGAAAGTATCTTATTTCACCGTCAATTTTGAAGGATAGTTTTGCAGGGTACATTAATCTGGGTTGGAGGCTGTTTTCCTCTAGGACTTGAAATACATCACTCCAAACTCTTCTTGTCTTGAGGGTTTGCATGGAGAAGTCTGCTGTGATTCTGATGGGTTTTCCTTTGTATGTGATTTGTTTCTTTTCTCTCACTGCTTGTAGAATTTTGTTCTTCTGTTGGGTTTCTGTAATCCTAACTATTATATGCCTACGTGTAGATTTTCTGTATGTCAAGTTGTTTTCCCCTCCTTGGGAAGTTTTCTGCCCTCACTTCTGTGAAGAGTTTTTTTATGTCATCTGCACCCTCTCCTCTTTCTTCATTGACTCCAATCAGTCTTATGTTATTCTTCTTTGCATCGTCTAGCAGCTGCTGGATTGATTTCTCATGGTCCCTTATGATTTTAAAGCAATTTTTCTTTTCCTGGTCACTAGTTGCAATCTTTTCTTCTATATCTGAAATTCTGTCCTCATATTGATTCATTCTGCTGTGTAGACTTTCAATGGAGTTTTTGATCTCCTGGATATCTGTTTGCATCTGTTTTATGGATTCCATTTGTTTCCTATGTTGGGATTCCTTCATGTACCTCAGATCCTCTATTTTTTTAACTGTGTCCTCTCTAGATTTATTAATCATGTCTTGCACTATGAGCACAATCTTTGCTGTTATCTGAGAAATTATTTCTGATTTCATTTTTCCCAGATCCTCTTTTGTTGCTAGTTCAGAGAGTCCAGGTGGTTGAGTATCAGATTGTTCCATCTCATTTCCCTTTGGGGTTGCTGTAGGTGATCTAGAAGTCTGTTTTTGAGGCTTGTTTACATGTCTTCCCATTTCCATGGTGTGTGGGGTGGGTGCTAGCACCCACATGGCTCACCTACTCTGCCCTGGGAGTGGTGGAATGGTGGCCAAGGAGCCTCCTCCTGCGTGCTGGGATTGGCTCACCTCCTCTGCCCTGGGAGCAGTGGTTGCAACTGGTTTATAGAAGAAACAGGGTCCCAGAAAATTTAATTTAACCAGGATAACATAGCTAAACATATTATAAAAGTAAAGCATAGAGCTAGATCCTCTGATATATTCACAGGGCTCTCAGTAGACCATGCTTCCTCTACCATGGTGGCAGTTAGGTTACATAAACACCCTACCAAGCAAGTTATGTGAACAAGGTGTATATTACATTATATCTGCAGAGAGGAAAAAGTTCCAGCCACCACCACAGTACAAGATGAGTGTAGAATGTGCCGTGAGTGGCTACACTGTCCAGACATAGTGTACACATGGCTCATGTTGGTGAGGGAAGCACGTGGAAAAGGATTCTTCATGTATAATATGAAGAATATCTCTATGACTTCACATAATTTTATACCCCGTCAATTCATATAATTTTAGAGCTAGCCAAAAATCTTCTGCAAAATCCCTCATATTATACAGATAGATGAAATAATATCACATGTAGTTTATAACAAAGATAATATTCAGACTTATGTGTCTTAAGCACATTTGGTATAATTTTTCACAATTATATCAAAACAACAATTTAAATTATTAAATATTCTTACTTGAGAACAATGGATGGAAATAGAAACTATTTTTAACTAAATAAAAAACTGTCTTAGAAAACTTTAGAATGTAGTTTTCAGGCTTTTACTCTCCAATGATAGCTTGTAGACATATAATTGCTACTTAAATTTGAATGAGGCTAAAATTCAGCTACGTATTCACTCAAGCCACATTTCAAGAGTTCACTAGCTTCATATGGCTGGTGACTGCTGTATAGAACAGTGCAGATCATAGCTTTCCCATCCTTGCAGAAAGTACCACTGGAGATTGCTGATGTAGGGTCTAGATCAAGCCATTCTCTAGCATTGCTAGGTTTTCCCAGCAGCACTCCATAGCCCTAAGGGCAAAGTAAAAAACCATTTCATTTTTTACTGGACACATTGACTTCATGGTTTTAAACTCAGAATTAGAAAGATAAAGATGAACTCCCCCCAAAACAACAGTTAGAGTCCTTGTTCAGTAGAGTTTACTGCAAGAGAAACTTGTTGCTATCAGTGACAGTGAAAAAAGAAAAAGGAGAGTTAAGGGATAATATTTAATTATGTGGTAGTATTATAAAAAGAATCAACAAATTGGTTAAAGCTATATAAATTGAACTAGGAGAAGAGTAAATATAAAGACTACATGAAACATGGGGGATATTTATCTATTTATTTACTTAATGGTACTGGGGACCAAACCCATGGCCTTGCACATGCTATAGGTAAGCACTCTAATACTGAGCTGCTTTCCTGAGCCCAAAATATGAAGCTATATTTAAGAAAACAACAGCAGCAACAATACCAAGTGTCTGTGTTTGTGGGATGTGTATGGTTGTGTCTATGTGTCTGAGTCTCAAAGGAAAACAATAGGACATAGGACTCAGCTACAAATTTTACAGCTCCTCTATAATTTTATCTTGATTTTTATTTTAGACCAACGGGGGAGAGAAGCGACCTGCTTCTGATATGGGGAAAAAACCAAAAACTCCCAAGAAGAAGAAGAAGAAGGATCCTAATGAGCCCCAGAAGCCTGTGTCTGCCTATGCGTTATTCTTTCGTGATACTCAGGCTGCCATCAAGGGCCAAAATCCAAACGCTACCTTTGGCGAAGTCTCCAAAATTGTAGCTTCCATGTGGGATGGTTTAGGAGAAGAGCAAAAACAGGTAAGAAAGGACTCAAACTAGGGTGAGACTCGATATGACTTGATCCTGTGTATGCACTTTTAAAGAGGTGGCCTCTGATGGCTCCAGGAGAATTCTTCAGATTCCAGAAATAAGACTGGATGTGCCCCATCAGAACCAGACTTATTTAAGAAATGTTCACATAATTTTATACTCCTGTTTTACCCTTCCATAAATAGCCAGTTCATCCCTTTGTTTCGAAGTTTACATAGCATAGTTATTTTGGAAGGACTTTTGCATATCCCAGCCAGTATTACACTATTCCTTAATGTTGCCAATGTGGTCATAAAGACTAAAAAAGAAGTCCTAAAAGTATTTTGAAAACTATCCACACTTCTCTTCATCACTTACCACTTACCCTTTTACCTTCAAAACCCTTATTGCGCTTTGCAAAATGAACCTCAAATTTAAGAGTTTCTACTCTCGGCCATTCCCTAAAGACCACCAGCATATGTCATTCAGTTTCCCATATATATTTAGGCCATACTACGAGGCTGTGTTAAATGGGACCAGATGTCTGGCTTTTCCTTTTTCTCTTGTGGAGAACCATGGTGTGACTAAGGGCCATGCTTAGGGAAGGCCCTGTGAGACATCTCAGCAATGGCCTAAGTACCTCAGAAGGTCTTACAGATCAAGAGGACTCAGGAATAGAGAATGGTGGTTCAGTGTGGAGATGCAGCCCACCCAACCGAGGAAGCAATATCGATCTCCTGCATCCAAACTGAAGGGCTAGATGGCTGTTGTCACCATGTGGACTCTTACTGGCACAAATAAATCATTAAATAACTGTGAATATTAAAATAAGTCACTGGAATATCTATGTAGATACAGCTTTTGCTATTGCAAAATACTAAATTTCATTAATGATATATTAGTCTCATGTTTGCTTCTTGGTAGAGACTTTATCTGTTTTTATAATGTCCAAAAACGTTTGTAGAAAACAGAAAACTTCAACCCTCTGATGCATCTAGAAGAATCTGTATATTGCAGTAATATATCACCCAGTTTGATATATGTGGGGTTTTATCCTTTCTTTTGCATTACTGGGGGTTGAACCCAGAGTTTTCACACTGAGCTACATCTTCAGCCCTTTTTAATTTTAATTTTTGAGACAAGAGTCACTAAGCTGCCCAGGTGACGCGCAAACTTGTGATCCTCTTATCTCAGCCTCCCAGGGTGCTGGGACTGCAGACATGGACCGCCACACCTAGGCTTTATAGTTGTAAAAGTATTTTTGCATTATTTATCTCATTTTTCTATTCAATACTCACAGATATACAAACAATTGTTATCCAAGTAGTACATGTTATGAAACGGAACCAAGTAAATTAAATTCATTCATTTGTTTACTCAACAAATACTTCTTGACCACTTATTTGCCAGGCACGGTATTAAGTACTGTATATATGGTGAAGAACAAGCCCATCATGCTGAATGATTTGTCTAAGATCACATTACTGGTAATAGAATCACATAACTAAAACTCATCATGTAACTTACAATTCTTTTCTTTTCAAATTTTATGAATTGATGATCGTTGTGATAAAATAGTTGCTATGGAAATATAGAACCTGCCTATCCAGTTCCCCATGGGCCCCCTTTTCTGTAAGTCAAATATGTCTTCTATAACTGGAAATCTCTATACATTTTCTTACATCCTTTCAAGATTGCCAGCCTAAAGGAATTCTTCCTGCATTAGTCGGCTTTCTGTCACTGTGAAAATATATGTGAGACTAGCATCTCAAAGGAGAAAAAAAATTATTATTTCTCAGAGTTTCAGAGGTTTCGGTTCTTGATCACTTGGCTCTGTTGCTTGTAGGCCAGTGGCAAGGCAGAAACATCATGGCAAAAGGGGATGGTAAAATAAGACTGCTCATCTCATGGCATCCAGGAAGCAGGGAGAGAGGGAAAGACCTACAGAGGAAAAGTTTGGGGATAAGTTAGACCCTTCAGAGGCTTGTCCTGTTCCTCCAACAAGGTCCCACTTCCTAAAAGCCCATTCATCTAATGAACTCACTGATGGATTAAACCACTTGATGAAGCTACAACCCTCATGATTCAATCATTTCCAGTGGCCCGTCAGCTGAAAACCAAGCCTTCAACAGTGAGCCCTATAACACTTCCATAGGACAGCAGAAGCCTACTCTATCAGGCCCTGTGTTGTGAGAGTTGTTTTCAAGGATGAAAACACCATCCTAACATTTTCTTTATGCTCTCCATTAAAATATCCATTTCGCCATTGATAGGGCAGTTGACATTTTGTTATGGGATCCTAACTGAAATCTAATAAAGCTGCTTCAGGACTTTAGAGCTGTTCTGTCCTTAGATCTGTTTTCTGTCGTCACTCTCCCCAATCAGAGGTGTGGTTCCCATTAATGCTGGACAGTTGGGGTAGAATTGGGCAGTCTTGTTTCGGTAGCTCATTCCTGAGTGAGAAATTAAGTGCACGTCAACCAGTAAGCCCAACCTTGTTCCTGTTCTCTGGTTCATGTTACCTTGATGCCCCTCTATCATGTTCAAGATGTCACACATGAGAACATAATTCATTGTGCCCCAGTAATCCATCTATGTGTTCCCAGATATGCACTGAGATTCAATACCCTAAGCTTCTTCCCCTTTTGAAATATAATTTCCTGGGTGAAGCTTGCAGAAAATGACTCCTCTCCCTAGAGATTACTCATACCAGCTCTTGTTCATCAAAGGCATATGTGACTCCCCTCTGAAGATTCAGCCCATCTCCTTTGCCTAAGACCTGGCAGCTGAACTGGGAATGTTGTTCCAAGGCTCCTCTGTGCCACATTAGCTTCTATTTACCAAAAGTTTTATTTTGAGAAATATCAGTAGCCTGTACTAACACACTCGCCTTACTTCTCTATCAATCTCCCTGCCCCCAGTTTTCCTAATTATTTCTTGCATTCAAGGCCAGTGGTTTTAAAAGAGGGAAGTCTGCAAAGGCCTTCCCTAACTCAGGATAGGTCCTTCACATCTCTTATTTATGGTGCAGAAGAATAATGTTCATAAAAATCAAGTAGTTCCTCAAATCAGTAAATATTCCTATTATCATCAGGCTTTTTATTTTAATATAGAACAGAGAAATACTAATACTCCAATCTACATCCTTTTTGTCTGACCATAAAGGTGTTTACAGACAATATGAGATTCAATCTTTTCAACTGTGATACTAAAAGAAGAAATTACCCCCATTATCCCATTCTGGTGTTAAAAATTGAGACTGAGCCTTCTTAATGCAATTGTGATGTAATATTTGAGACTTTTTAATTGCATATATAGGAAAACAAAATATTTTCCTTTTTCTCTTTTGCATTTTATTTCTAATTGAATAAACAACTCATGGTGAGCCTACTTTTGGGTCCTCCATGGAAATAGTTGAAGTATTTTGAAGAGAATTCATTTTATAAATGAAGGATGAAATTATATAATAGTTGACCTGTACAAGGCACTAGGTATATTGTAAAGCAATCTCATAATTAAAATCCAGTTGCTAAAAGTTGTACTAAGATTATTCAGAAAAATATCTTCTGTTTCTTATGAACCTAAGTATTTTAAAATTTGAGTACTTGTTTAAGAGTTATCAAAACAAGGTATTGGGAACAATTTGGGTCACTCCAAGCTGGTTTGTCCCCATGCCTGATGCTCCTTTGACTTAACAGAGATTTGGAGTAGTCTATTTTTTCTCAAAACAAATGATTTTGCTTAATACAGAGTGTAAGACTGCAGATTATGTTAAAAGATTGGTATACCAGCCAGGGATTTAGCTCAATGGTTCTGCCGCCTGCCTCATAAGCACAAGGTCCCGAGTTTGATCTCCGGTACCAAATAAATAAATAAATAAAATAAACAAAGATTGGTATACCACACACACACACAGAGGATGCAGTCCCACCCCAGGAACACACAAAGGGAGAGTCCAGGGTAATCAGACTACTTATCAAAGGAAGCCTGTTGCTGGGATGGGCCACCACACTGCTATGATGTGGCAGACTGTCCCTAACTGTTTGCAAGAGTTGCCAGCAAAGCAAACATCCCTGCCTCAAATGCACATTTGGACATCCAGAAGATTTCAGCAAAAGAGCCCAAATTGTTATTATGCTGAATTACCACCCATTCTCTCTCTGTGTTGACTCATTGTGCCAACACACTATAATATCTGTTTGAAACTTAAATTAATTGTACTTGATTCTCATTTAATATTCAAATTGGGGAGCACACATACTGCTGTGTATTTTTAAAGGAATATTCTGGAACAGATTAGAGGCTGACTTTCAAACTTCTAAATTTTGGACAAACACAAGTTTTACAGAGCAAAGCTATGTGATTCTTTTGGCATCGTGGAGGGAGCTGGTTCTGGTGAAAGCACGAGATTTCATGTGCCACAGTTGTTTGAAAATTCAGTTGTCATAATAGCCCACAATTATGAGCAGCTACAAATATAAACACAAACTAGGAAAAATGGACAAAATTATTGATGACTTTTGGGGGGCTCAGAAAATTACAATATTTAAGGAAAAACAGCTATTAGTGAAATTAGAATGTTTTCTTCATGGCCAAGGGGAACAGCACTAAGAGAACTGCTGTGTGTTTGTATCACACGTTCTCATTGTGGAGTACAGGCAGGAATAAGAAGCCGCTGCAGAGGGTAGGTCTTTATTTTTCAGAATCCATGGTGAGTGAAAAACTGTATGTACTTGGGTTTCCACAAGGAACCTTTCAAAGAAGAGAAATCAAAAGAAAGCTGAAAGACGCGATAGAAATCCTCTAGGAACACAAAACCTCCCTTGTGAATCATTCCTACCAAAGCCACTGAACAAACGCCACATATCAGAGATCTCTCCATTTTAATACTTTGGAAGATGGTGCTGAATCTGGAATGGAAAGAAAATTGTGTTTGGGATTCCAACTGGGGATTTTAAATGCTAATGACTAGTAAGACAATGAAGAGCCCATTTGAGAAGCATACTAAGTTGTTTAAAAGGCACCAGATGGAGAAAGGGGAATAAAACATAAGATTGCTGTGATGTTGGTCTTTGCTACTTATCTTTCACTGACTGGAACCTACAGAGAAAGAAAAATAATAAGTTAACAATATCACACTATTTGTATTTAGGCTCCTTGGAGTATCCGCAACCCTCAGCATCTTTTTTATGAGCTTTCAGCTAAATTTTCTGTCTACCTCCGTAGTTTCTGAATTCTCAAACTCTAGTCATTGTTGTATAGGACTTATATCCACAGTGACAATATAGAACAAATTGACCCCTACAAAATAAAAGAGCCAAACCAGCTTAGAAGCAGAACAGTTTGGTCCAAAGAGCTACCAAGGGTTCTTGAGTCCTTCTTAGCCATGGAAAGTCACCTTAAATCAGAAGCAGATGTAAATTACCAAATGAACCTTAAGTTCCTAATTGGAGACACAGCCAGGCTGTAAGACATTTAGCAAATTACAAACAAAATGTTCTTGTTTACATTACATTAAATGGCTTTAAAGCTGCAGCCAAAGAGCTAAATAAACATGCTGTTATGCTAAAAATGGAGTGGAAAGCCTATTCAGAGTTTGGTGTACTCTAAAGAAACCACAGCCCACGGGAACCCAGAGAGTGTATTTTTGTAAATGCTAGTCCTGTAGTGGAAGAAGACAGTGAACCCACCTCGAGATGCAGAGCCTAATGAGCAGATATCAATTGCAGAGAAACTGTTTGAATACTGTAACATATGCCTTCTTTCAGGATGCATAATTCATATCCAAGAATATTAACCACAGCAGCTCGGCTCAATAGCAACACCTCATTATTTTATCTCTCAGTATTTATTCCTATGTTTGACGCCTCATGAAATTACTGCTAATGTGTTTATATAAGGGCAGATCTGACACAAGTGGGAAGAATGTAATTTCCTACTCATTCTTTCCTGCTGCTGTGTCCTCTTCCCTGGTAGAAGTGGCAAGTGTAAATAGTTAATTTGCTTCAATTATGAGCCTGTCCTGCTAAATTAGAAGCAGCAGGGATATGAAGAGCCAGAATTATACTTATGAGGCAGCTGACAAATCCTCTGAGCCCGCAGAATCAAATCATTTACTCCTCACTGGTGCGCAAACACCCACCATATAAATGCCTCTGGGCTCCTCCCCCTTATCATATGATAAAATTTGATTTTATGTCAACAGTACTTGAGGTTAACAAAAATCCTGTTGTACTGTAACATTCGTACATGTGTTTATCTTGGCCATTTCTTTACAAATGTAAAGAAATATAAAACAGTTGTTCATTTCAAAGCTGTAGCATGTGAGCAAAGTTTATTTTCATATAAATTTATAACTGAGCAATTACAATTATTACATGAAATGGTGAATATACTTTACTTCTAAATCCCAAGCATTTAGGGCTGGGGATTTAGCTCAGTGGTTCCGGCACCTGCCTCGTAAGCACAAGGTCCCGAGTTCGATCTCCAGTACCAAAAAAAAAAAAAAAAAAACCCAAGCTTTTAAATACATACACATAAGTATTGTTACATCACTGTGATTAATGCATGTTATCATAGGCATAAACAAATGTAGAGCGCACATATAAATATTCACATGCTTAGACCCAGTAGCAGCAGGTATCTCATATAGAAGTTTCCACCACATGGGTAGGCAGATAACTGCAACATGATTCTCAAATCTGTTGCAATTTATGTATTATCTGTGAAAATGTTTGAGGAGGATTGTATGCCTATCAAATCAGCTATTTCCATTGATGCACATTTTAGTTTAGAAGATGCAATTCAGTAATTTATCCTTAGCACTCATGGTAATGCTGATTCATAAAAAGGAAAAATCCAATTCTAGGGATAGACACAAAAAAAAGACATGTGCTGTATAATACTGTGTCTGTCAGACATGAATCACATATATGAGGGTGGTCCCAAAGTCACGTTGGCTATTGACATTGTAGCTTTCTTAGTTTGTGTAAATATACTCCATGGTGTCCAAATGATGACCAAACCACCCAATGACACATTTCTCAGAACTTATCTCTGTCACTAAGCAGTGCATGACTCTTTCCTAAGCACCTACTATTGACCAACCACCGCCCTGCATGTTGGGGCTTCAGTCATGAATATGAGACCAGGCTCTTCAACTCTGTCTGAGGCCTTTTCCAAGGCACTCCTCAAAGCCAGGAGGAGCTATTGAAAAAACAAAGACAGATTATTTGTCACCAGATTGATTTAATTTGGACCATGGCTCTGTGGTATATTTGCTGTAAGATTTTAGGTAAAGTCATTTCCCATTCTAGTCTATTTTCTTATCTCTAAAATGAGAATAGTAAAACCAATGAAACATTCTTATTGGAAGAATTAAAAAGAATATACACTATCTTGACACAAAGATGCACAAAATTTTTACTGCCACTTTAATCTCATGGTTTCGGTGCCTCACAACACAGTGGTACATAGCCAATACTTGACTACTGATTAAGATTAACTGAATATCATACTTACCTAATCATACTCACATACTAAATCAGCAGATATATTTTATAGCTATGATTTTAGGCAAAGAACTTGCTTCTGATTCCTACCATCCCAGAAACAGGTAACACTAATATTATTGAGACCATTTAGATCAGAAGGTCCCCAGAGGGAATCAATAGCAAGATTGTTGTTTTGGTTATATCATGTAATGTTTTCAGTCCTCTGAATACCATTTTATAAAATCCTATGAGCTCGAGAACCCTTAAAGAAATGCTGAGCAAGTTACACAAGATGGAAATTCAATCATACTTAAGGACTAAGCCCTACAAATTACAAATGGCACTTGCTCAAACCAATCTAAATAATAACAGCCTTGAAAGAAGCCACAAACTTTTAATTTCTAAAGTATATAGGAAGGAATAATGATTAAATTATTCCTGCTTAAACATCACTGTATTGTTGAACATTTTCTACAAATAGGAAGTTGTAATGAAGAAAACCCACATTTGAATTTAACCAAAAAGAAAAAGACTTTTTAAGATTTCTATATGTTTGAACAGAACACAGAATTGAAAGAATTTTATACTTTTTCTAATTATTACTGTAACCACTATATAAATAATCTGTAACTAGAGATGAAGGGCAAAGCAGAAAAGAAGGAAGGAAGAAGGAATTAAATGGTATTCAGAAATTTTGCTTTTCTCTATGAATTGGATGGATTGTTTATTTGGGGAAGGAAAATAAAGCAAATGAGTAAAATGACAAATTGGATAAGAATCTGTTTTAAGTTTGTTATATTCATTGATATTGAACCGCTGATTTTAATTAGGGATTATCAACCCATAAAAACACATATACATAGTGGTATTTAGAGCATTTCAAAAATGGCTCAGTGAGTCACTAGATCACATAAACAGGATTTGGATTCTCTAGAATTGCTATTTGATATCTATCTACGTATGTTTCAGTTTAGCCAGTATGTATGTTTTAGTTTAACCACTGAGATGCAATCCTTAGATGGGATATGATCGCTTTCTTGGAAGAGCAAACCACAGCATATAACTAAGTTAGGACAGGATGAATTCAGAAGTGTTTGGATGAGCTGGGGAAAATGATAAATGATGTATTATGATTTTAAAATCCTCATCTGGCCAACTTTGCACTTTATTTCAAACAGCTGTGGCCCATTTGGAAGCCATTTTGTAGCTCAACTGAGTACTAATATTTACTGTATGAATCACATACCTTTAAAATATTTGTCTTTCCCTGAGAGAGAAAGAAACTGTTTCTTTCCCAAATTTAACTTTGACATAAATCAGACCCATCTTCACAGGTTAGGTTTATGCACTTGGTCTTTGCAGTGGTTATTCATTGCCATATACAGTCCCACAACCTCTTTGGTTTCTGGAAGTAGAGGGCTGTCTCCATCCATAACTAAATGTTTTGAAACATTTTTGAGAAACTTTTTACTGATTATTTTAGAATATCTGTTCTAAAGTAAGAATTTCCCCACTTCCTTTACATGTGAAATCTTTTTATTGTCTTTACATGTGAAATCCTTTTATTGTCTTTACATGTGAAATCCTTTACATGTGAAATCTTGTTCTCTCATATGTGAAGTCTTTGGACAATTTCATTGAATACAGAATTTAAGAGCAATTTCACCCAATTGTAGAAAATAGCATCAAGGAGACATACTCAGTACATAATATTAGAGCCATTAGGTGGTTCTCAAAGGTGGAGATTCTGATTATTGTTAGGGATATTTCAATTCTGATCTGGGATACTCCCCTTTAAACACAACGACAGAAATATACCTGCTCAAATTACCCCCTCTGAATTCTCCCTCTGAACATCTGCAGCTATTCTGGAAAGAGTGTACCCATCAATGTGCGTAATGTGACGTGATGAGTTTACTCTTTTCTAAAGTGGTATTTGGGCACTTATACAATGATCCCAACATAGCCAATCATCAATAGCCAATGGGGAGCCATTTGTGGAAAACAGGGAACTCTGAGTGCTAATCAGGTGCCCTGTAACAGCATCGATCCTGGAGTGAAACCCAGGGTCCATGTTCTAGCTGAAATGCATGGAGTTGGGCCACCTTTCTCTGCTGCTTGTTAGTCAACAAATTTCAGGAAAGTTAACACTTTTGTGTCTGGGAGAAGAGGTTCAAGGGAAAAGTATTCAGAAATCTGTTTAACAACAAAACCAATCAAGGGAAACCAGAAGAACTCTGTGTTTCTGAACAAAGGCATGTAACAGACCTGGATCTGCCCATCCAAAGGCATTTGCTCTGCTCTACATTGTAATTTGTTTTCACATGTGAATTTCCAAAAGAGAATCTGAATTTGACTTCCCATAATCAGTTCGGTAAGGTAGAATATTCTTGCACGCCAATCAAAAGATCTATTGGCTTTTTACTAAGAACTAAACCAAAATCCCTAAATATGATTTTTAAAGTTTCTTTAGTTTCCTACTGAGTAAAGATAGCACAATGATCATTTGATAAGATTGTGCTAATTCTTGATTCTATATTTTCATTGGCCTTTTATTGTACCAAGACATCAAGTGTAAAATCCAAGGCTTAAGGCCTCCTTTAAGGAGAATAATTAACACATTCATTTTATAGAGTCCTGTTATAATTCTGTTGACAAGGTTAGTTGCTTGTTTACCTTAAGTAAAATGTTCTGCCTTAATTAAAATATTCATGAGTAAATAATATTTCTCAATCTTGAATTTCATAGATGAGTACTGGGCTCGGCAAACCACAATCATCATTAGAAAACAGCCATTTACCTCTGCTGCCAACTGGCAGATATTAGGTCTTCAGATATAATTTATATTTAACTACTCTGACTAATTCCAAAGCCACTTTTCAGTACTGACCTGTGTCTGATTTTGAACTCAGCATTACAAAATATGAACCAAGCCTTGTGCCCTGCTGTAAAATTCAACATGTGGAAAATTTAAAATATTTGTTTCAAGGAAAATACATTTCCATTTCCACAGTCAATGACGAAAAATATTTTGTTCTTTTGGGCTGATTTCAAAAGATTGCCAAACATCTTGTCTAAAACCTTGAAACACTCAGCTTAATGGCAGCAGACGGCCATGTGTGTTCACTCTGCTCGTCTTTCATTTTTGAGCCTAATGTCTCCTCTCTGTTTAACTTAGCAGTGTGACCTTTAGCATACAAGCAAGTCATCTTTCAGTTCTTTCGCTCAATTTTGGATTATTTTACTTTTATTTTCAAGATGATTCCCTCTCAAAAACAAAAGGCTTCATAAATGGAGATTCATTTTAGAACACTTTTACTTTTTCATAATGAAGTGTCCACAGGTTTTTTTGTTGGAAAGGAGCAACCTGCACGGGTCACGCAGCATGGCATTCATGTGATCCTCTGCCACTCAGGGTCCCCATTCCACTCCCAAATGTATTCTTCATTGTTATCCCTGACTCCTGAGTCCAAAAATAGAACTTCAGGGCTTGAAATCTTCGAATAGTGATGGACCTTAAAACTCTACTATATGTCCTTTGATTATGATTATTAAACATGATCTGTCATATTGAAATCATCTTTGTATTTGTACTAAGCGTGGAACATCTGTATTTGGCCATGACTGAACTGTGGAATTATTTGCCCGTTACAGAAATCTGAATGTCTTACTTGCTCATGTATGGTTTCCTTGGGAACCTTCATCAGTAGCATCTTCCTAAGCCAACTACTTCCACTCTCAAAGTATCCCAGATAAATCCTTTCATGTGCATTGTGTAAAATGTAAAATTTTGCCATTGTTAATCTTCTTATCTAGTCTATTGTCATTCTTCTTTCAAATTTGTTTCAGTAGGAAAACACAATCTCAGGGAGATATATATTATATAATTATACATATGTGTGTGCAATTATCATTTTTTCTTCTCCTTCTCTGAAAACGAAAGCAGGTGCACTTTCTAATTTAAGACTCTTTGTTGTTGTCATAGGTCTATAAAAAGAAAACCGAGGCTGCGAAAAAGGAGTACCTGAAGCAACTAGCAGCATACAGAGCCAGCCTTGTATCCAAGGTAACAGGCGATTGTGTGGCATTGTGACGGATTGTGGCCATCTCAGTGCAGACTTGGATAGTCATTTAAAAACATAAAAGATCACTTTAGCATTTCTGCACAGTCTTCTTTCTTGAAAAAAAGGACATCCTAGACAAAGCTATGTGTTATGGAAATACTGGTTTATCACTAAAAGACTGGAGCAGCACCCCCTGCCTTTTGTAAAATGCTGTCCACCTGTGGATTATTGGTTTTGTAGAGTTGTCACAGCACGTTCTTCCTCCAACTTTCTATTTCTCCATCCCCAATCCTTAAATTGCCTTTCCTCCATCTCTTCGGCCCTTACTGAGAAGACAGATGCCAACTCTTCATCTGTGCCATTACATCATCATTAGGAAGTAAGCTGGTAAGAAAACAAAAGAAAAATCACATCATTTCATCTAAAATTTAAAACATGACTTTACCAATTTTCTGTTGCTTTTTTGAGACAGAGTCTCATTATGTAGTTCAGACTGGCTTTTGAACTCACTGTGTAGCCTAGGCTAGCCTTGAACTCATGGTGAACACCCTGCCTCAGCCTCTCAAGTACTGCAATTACAAGTGTGCCCCACCACGCCCTGATATTAAAATATTCTGAGCTTCAGAATAGCTTAAGTACTAGTTTTTGCTGTTATAAATACTCAGGAGTTGGCTCTGTTTGATCTCATGTTATTAAAGATGCATTTCCTTGTATAAAATACTCAGGGAAGTGACCACAGTGAGACTCGGCTGAGTCTAGAAGGACTTGACACCATGTCATTTCAAGTCCAAACTTGGCTGTGACTTTGCTCGTTGTGACCCTGGGCTCTGGATTCCATTGCATTTGCCAATAAAAAAAATACTTTTTTTTCATCCACAAATATCCTTTCCCATTCTAAAAAATCTAAGCTATTTATATAAATAAGTACTTTATTAAGGAAATATATAAATACAAATAAATATATTTAAATATACTCTTACAGAGAAGAAAACAGAAGTCAAAATACAAATATATAAAATATTTTAGTACATTGTTGTCTAATTCAATTGCATGTTCCATTTTTAAGGTAGGACATTGTGGGAAAATTTACTGTTTGTGACTTAATGATCAACTTGTTAACTCTCCTCCATTCTCTCACTCTGTTTTTCATACTTTCTAATTTGTGTAACTCCTTTTGAAACTATTTATATTTTCTGCTGCTACCATCTCACATTTTGCTATATGTATAGCATTCACAGAATGCATCTAAAACTGTAACAAAAATAAGCTGCCATATATCAGATCTATCCAGCCATTAGTCATGTTAATATCGTTACAAACTAATATGTTAAAAATATAAAGAAGACTTTTTGAGGGCCGGGGATTTAGCTCAGTGGTTTCGCCGCCTTCTGCGCAAGTGCAAGGACCTGAGTTCGATCCCCGGTTCCAAGAAAGAAAAAGAAGGCTTTTTAAAAATGAATTCTCCTTACATCATCCAAGATATGTTTCTTTTTAAACATTTTAACAGAGTTTAAATCAGAGCATCTTTACATGTGAGAAAGTCAATGCAGGAAGTCTCAATCCCAATACAAAGTACTCTAATGACATGTGGATTGCTGGAATGCTATAATACTGACTAAGCCTTTACTTCCAAAACAAATGTCCTCAGATTTGCTCTTAGCTGCAACTTTTCTCACTATTCAGTCTCAGAGCTGCAACCCGCAGTACATGGCAATTTGTATAAATGCTGCGAATTGCCATTTCTACATTTAAAAAACCAAGCACTTTTTTTACAGCTTACTCTGACATTTTTCTTCTCTTTGGCAGTAGGAATTTTGCTGGAGCTGTTGAATCTCTATTTATGTACAACTATCTATTATGTTTATACAAATGGAAGGGAAGTTACAATCATTCCCTCCAGGTTAGAAAAATGGCCCTCTGATACTATATATGAGCAGGTGTGTTGTATAAACCTTTTGTGCACCTACAGAAAATGTACCAACTTATCCTCCCATAGCAGATAGTGCCATATATAAAAATCCATTTCTTTTTCCATTTGAATTGTGACTAGGCAAATAATAACCAGGCATATTTAAATATTTTTCTACATTATAATTTTTAGTGCTATAAATTATTTTACTGTTAAAAAATACCTAAAAATGCCCAACAGAAAATGCACCATAATGTAATAGTTACAATTCCAAGAAGCTGCTGTGTGTCAGCCAAGTTCTATTTTGTTACTGTTGTTGTTGCTTACATATTAATGGTTTGGTTTTTTTTTTTTTTGGCAAATAATCCTGGGCCTGTGATCTTTGCCAGACTCAGAGGATGTGATGGAGAATAGGCAAATTTGTTCCCTACATATGAAGAACATTTTCTTTAGTCAGTTGTGAAATCATAAACTAATAAATGATCAGAGGTCTTTGAGAATCTAAGGACATAGAGCAAAGGATCTGCTAGACTGGTCTGCAGAGATGTTTTGGAAGAGGTGACGTTGGAAGGCAGGAGTTTACAGAACAAGAGGGGAAAGGTAGCCAGGCAGCATTAAACCAAGTGAAAAAACTTGGGGTGGCAAAACATCTCTGTGAGTTAAACGGACAGCAAAGTGGTCAGAACCAAGTGACTGGAGGGAGCATGGACTGAGCTGAAGCTGGAAAGATGGGCAGGACCCCAATCCTAAACCCTGTGCAGGACAGTGAAAAGCACCAAAGTTTATTCTCAGTCTGAAAGAAAGCCACTGAATGGGTTTCAGTACTAGAGGGCATGATTGGATTGGTAATGTTAAAATATCACTTCAGTTACAGGAGTTCCCTTAATCTCCATTCCTTATCCCTTGAGGTAAGTTGATCACCAACCTTTCAATGAAGAGCAAAAGTATCACTCAGGTAACTGACCAAAGCTGGCATTGACCTGCATCACCTTTTATCTTTTTTCTGAGATACACCTTCAACCCTTCCCTTGGTGTTTGTGCTGGGCCATGCTGCTCTTGAACCCTAAAACAGTGTTTTCCTACACCCTCCAACCCCATATTGCCCCAAATTCATGGTATGACCTCTTCAGAGGTCATTTTGGACCATGAACAATGGTTTTATCCAGGGCACCGTGTCCATTTTCCTATATTCTTGCCAACAGCTTTGATTTACTCCTCCAAAGCTACATATTTTGGAACTTATTTTCTGATGCATTCATTTCACCAAATAAGGCTTTGAGTTCCTAGGGCAACAGGTCCTGCTTATTTGTGGCCACATTATAATCTGCTACTTCCCACTGCCTCTTCTCTAGGGCGTACTCTGCATCCAACACAGGGCTACATAACACAAGTTTTGTGTCAAGCCCACTGCTAGGTGCTGAGAGAAAAGGAAGAGTAGGACAGACCCAGGTGGAATGTTTCATGACACTTGAAAAGTTTGAAGCTATACCCTAAAATTAGCTGTGTCTTTCAGGACACAATCATAAATAGAAGCAGCAGTGACTAGGACTCTCTTGTGAAACTGAGTCATGTGATTAGCAATGCTCCTCCCCATTCAGTTATTACTTTTGTTTACATATATGAAATGCCATATCATCCATATCTAGGAAAGAGTGAGACTGAAATCTACCCAAAATAAAAAAGACCGGTTCTGGTAAATGAACATTCTTATCTTCGTACTTCAAAATGACAGTCCTGACACATCCTCAGCATGATATTAGGTTTTTTCCAATTATTGCACACACTCAAATGGCATCCTGTTGTTGACCAAAAGTATCTTTGTTCCATACACTGTGCTGGGCATTTTACATAGATTTCTGCTCACCATGGCAGCTAGCCTAGACAATATGATTGAGCTCAGCACTCCAGGTACAGATTAAATAGCTGGCTTGTGGTGGGGAGAGAATGATAGTGGCAGAATGAGGGACTCAAGCCCCTCAGTGTCTTTCAAGCTTCCAGACTTTTGTCTACCTAGCATGATCATCAAATATTTTTGTCTTTAGAACTAGTACCTCTTATCGCAAGTAAACTTCCCTGGGAACTCTTGCCACCTGAACAGCTGAGAACAGCTGCCCCAGCTTAAAGAAGGGTGAGGTCCAAAAGCTGCTCTTGGCCATCACTCCCACCACCACCACCAGAGGCTAACTAGAGACCTGCGAAGGAATCTGGGCCCGCAGAATGTTCAGAAACTTCTCTTTTGAACCATGCTGTTCCTACTGGGCAGATTCTTCACTGGGGCACACAGAGCCAGAGAGAGCTGCCCTGCACTGGCCACTACCCGTGGTTCCAGCATGCCAGAAGGACCAGACACACCAAGAGGCAGGTGGAGTGTGACACAGTCTAGGCAGATTCCAGAACAACATTCAATGTTAGGCTGGACAACTTAAAGGGAGATATTGGAAAGGAAAAATATGATTTGCAGAAGGGTTAAAGGTTAAAAGTTAGTATCAGAGAAGAAAGGATTCAAATGTATTAAATCCTCCCCCAAAGAAATATGACAAGGATGCTTGACTCCACAATTGGGATTAGACATAGGATCGCAAACTTGCTCTGAATTTTCTCTGACTGCAGAACATGAAACTAGAAACCATTTCAAACTAGGGGTGTTTAATCTGATCAGGAAGCTTTACTAAGTCTTGAGTTACCAGACTAAACAGTTTCTTTTCCTAGAAAAACTTAAAAGCAGAAGCAAAGTTTGTGGTGGGGGATGGAGACAGTATCTGGGGTGCCTTGATGTTTCTGTATGAGAACAATGGAACCATGTCAGAGAACCTCAAAAAGGGCCATCACTGCCGTACCGGGAGAGTCTTAAGAGTGCAGAAAAATCTGCAACTACTCAGGGTGGAAGTATCTGGGGTTTCTTCTTGGTTGTTGTTGGGTTTTTTTTAATATACTAGAAAGCTAGTTGTCAAAAGCTGGGAGGGATAGAAATGGGGACATAACATTCTAACTAAACAAGATGAATTAGCTCTAGAGATCTGCTATACAATATTATAACCATAGTCAGCAAGAGGTTTTGCACATTTAAAAATTTAATCTGTTCAGTACTTTACCATAATAAAATGAAATTTTAAAAATTGAAGAACAAGCTGCATAGTATAGGTTGTTGAACATAGAAAGCATTTAATAAATATGAGGAATAAGTATTCTGATTTTGTTTTTAGTATTGGTAGGCATGCAGAAGAGTAGGAAAAATTTTGTGTGTTTCGATTTCACTGCAAGACTCCTCTGATATAAAGAATAGAAGTGACTTTAAAAACAAACTTTTGCTTGTTACATCCCTTTATAAACATAAGAAATGACCTAAATATAAGCAAAAGTACTTTCATCTATATAGGTTGCTTAATTGAAATCTGAACCCTGAAAAGAAGACCAGAAACATATGCTGTTATGAAGGTTAGGGCTTCCTGGCTTGGGGAGTTTTTACCTGCTATTGGGGGTCACACTGAGTTGGACTATTAAATAAAGCTTAGGGAAATGTAGTTTTTCGATAGCCTGAAATTCCTGGGCGTAGGCCTGAATTCTCATACTGAAAACAGTGTGTGACTTTAAAGCAATGGAGCTAGTTTCATTTCACCGCATAGCCCAGAATTTATATTCCCAAAGTGAGCGCTGCATTCAAAGTAACCACCTTGGGAAGCCACAAACTCACTTCATTATTGCTCCTAGCATTCAAAAGATTTTTTGAAACTCCCGTTTTAGAAATGCAGTCAGGAAAAGTTTATGAGCTACCCTAGAAAATCGATCTTGTTACATTGTTTTCACACCTCATTCTTTTCCCCAAACAGCACCTAGATAGAACCCACAGCCTTGGCTTCAACTGACCATTAGCAGTTTCCAAAACTCAAATTCACCATCACAAGACAAAGAGTTGTCTGAGAATATGTAAAACAGTGTCCCACTGGCTCTGATGAGAATTCCAGTAGGGAAGTTCCCAAATATCCCAAGTAAAAGCAGCATTATTGAAATAAGGGTACAGCTTCTCAGAAGTGCCAACTGGAAGGAGACAGCATTTGGATGACTGTGTTCTGGTTTCTTAAGTAAAAGCAATCAGATTCATGACTTTAAGGTCACACATAAAATATGAGGTTTTATTTCTACATTAAGGAGTTATTTATGAAATAGGGTACCAAAATGTCTCAAGTACATTAAAAATTCTTTATACCCCCCCCACACACACACATCAGGACAATATTTAAATTAAGAAAGTTTTCTGCTGTCATAATCAATGGGAAAGAAACAATGTTCAGTTTCAATTGAATGAGAATGAATTAGAAACAAATTTTTTTAAATGGTTTATTTTTACAGAATAAGGTAAACTTATAGAATCTATTCCACAGAGAGATAATGAGACAAATACTGAGTCCGAATTTGCAAATAGGATGGAACATTTTATGACTGTTAACATAAAATTTGCAGCTCTATGAGCCCAGATCATGATTTAAAGATAATAAAATCTCATGCTTCAAGGTATAAGTTAATCACCTGCAAGGACCAGGAAGAATTTTTCTTCCAGAAGTAACCACACACAATTGAATAGGTGCATAAATTTTGTTTAATTTCCTGTGTATCAAGTATTGGTCATTGCTGAAAACAAGAATCAAATTAGTTGGACTATTAATTTGATTTGGTTCAGCAAATCCTATATTGTTGCTTTCACTGAGTTTTATGTCTTGTGTTTATACTTTGCTATTTTAAATAACAATGACTTCGCCAATCTTTGATTTTATAGCTCACATCGTCTCAGAGTGGAGGCATTTATACACTGTGCAACATTTCTTCATAATACAAAGTAAATGGGATTGAAATTATCTTGGATGATCATCAACTCGATTAATAAGTATTTTAAGTAGTACAGACCTATGTCCTTTGTATATTTTGTACATGTCAAAGTAAGCCTCTACTGATGAAACCCAAAAGGTTTCTACTGCCACAACCATCGCTTTTGTGTATGTAGAAAATAGCTTTCAGAACCTGTGGCCCAAAAGTAAATAGGAAGCAGAACATATTTAGAATCTTACAGCTAAAGCAAATCCCTGCCTCAGAAATGTTGGATTCAAGGGCTGACTTCCAGGGTACACTGATAAAATTACATTTCTCATGAGACCAGCAGAAGATGCCCACCACTAAATTAAAGCAGTTCATATATCTGAGAGTGGAAACAAATTTAAATTATTTAGTATGTATGAGAAAATAGATCTAATTTCTTAATGGTAGGTATGGAGATCTTCACATGTAGTATAATTCATTTGCAAAGTTGAAGCCTTGCTTTCATGGTTTGATTGGAAGAAACTGACAGTGAGAGTCTATTAAATTTGTGATTTTTTTTTTCATATTTCCACTTGAGATTCCATTCTAGATTGTGAATTCATGGCTGCTTGCTATTGAAAGTGAACTTATTCTACCTATCTTCTGAAACAATAAAATAAAAATAGCTTTTGTAATTTACAGATAACCTATCACATTATTCTGATTAATCAGAAGTGAAACTAGGAGCATGCTTTTCCCCATCTAAATGAGTGACCTTTACATAAAGGCACAAATTCTCAAAGTGTGGGTAGAATTTAGCAAGCTGCCCTCTGATGGAGTCCACCCAGGAGCCACTGAGCCATAAAGCGCTGTGTACCTACCAAGGACAGCACTAAGGGTTAGAATTTCTCATCCCTTCAGACAGGCAGCGGTTCATGCTGAGGGCAGAGAAGAGTGAGGAAGATGGATCCAGTGCTCTGTGGATTTTCCAAGCCTGCAGAGGCTTCCTCATTCCTTAGAAAGTAGAATGGGATGAACAGAAAGAGGTAGCAGCCAGGGCAACAGTGTCTTCCTGGCATTCTGCCCCATAACAGTCATTCAGTCATCCAACAAACATGCATGTGCTCACCATGCACTCGACACTGTGCCAGGTGCATGGCCTACAGGGATTCAAGTCCCTACCATTTAAAAAATCCCTTTCTTGATGATTTAAGAATCTTTGCAAAAAGAGAACCCGGGGAGAAAACTCATACTGGAGTGCTTGCCGTGTATACGAATATGGCTGAACATATTATGTAGCATGCCACTTGCGATAACTTAGAAAGGAGGAAAAAAAGTAACTCCCTAAAATCATTCCTCTTGCTATCTTAAAAAATATTTTTCATTTGTGTGAGTCATTATTTTGGGGAATCAATTTAATTTGAGTTTACAATAGGCCGAGTGATTAAAACTTACTATTTCAAAATAGGTTTAGGGAACTGGTCTTTATATCTTCAGTGTGGAGAATGGATATGACAAGTGGCTGGAAGGAGAAAATGTTTTGAGTTTAATCATGAGCAAAGATGGTCTTCACAAGGTTAGCCATAAAATATTTGAAGTTAGTTCACCATTTCCCTGCCCCTCTTTCTCTCTTTCTCTGTATCTATGTATCTATTCATCTGTCTATCCATCCATCCATCATTTTATCCAAATAGTTGACCACATACTATTATATAAAAGGTACAGTTTGCCAGTGTGGTAGCCCATGCCTGTAGGCCCAGCACTCTGAGGATTGCAAGGTCAAGCCCAGCCCGGGAAACTTAGCAAATTAGCATGATCATGTCTCAAAATTTTATAAAATAATAACAATTTTTTAAAGGGCTGGGAAGGCCTTGAGTTCAATCCCTAGTGCCACACACCCAAAAAAGTAGAGCTCAGGAGGACTGCATTTATTGTTTATTTTGAATTCAACACTTTTATTTCTGTAGCCAATAGTCACTTCATTATCTAGGAAGAGGTATGTACAAAATTTTTAACAATGAAAACATTTTTATAATACATGCATTTCATAGTTTTGATCATATAGGAAAGTAAATGATTTTTATTATTTTTAGATTAAAACAGCTATAAAGCAAAAAACAAAAATGTACCAACATATGTCAATTTTTTATGAAATATAATTTCTTTCCAATTTGAAGTTGATACAGTCCATGACTGAGTACAAAATTAGTCCTTCTGCCATCAGCTAAAAGCAAAGAAATTGAAACACAATGAAAGCACTTTCCTGGATGACTTAAACACACAATAAACACATACTCTTTGCCATTTATGGGATTATTGCTGCGGTATTACTGATTGCATCGTATGTTATTCTGATGTAAAAGTAGTCCCTATTTACATAGCCTGAATCGACCTATTTGACTTTTTCCTTGAATTATTAACCATATTGCACATCAACTACAATAATTTTAAAAATGAAAGCAAAACAAAAAATTACAAAGTTTCTGTGTAATTGAAAATGCTTTTTAGGAGCTACATTTAACAAAAACTTCTGAATTACTTCGGGCTATAGCCTCTCTTTGAAATATTTTGAACACCTTTTGATATTTTTAATGTCATTACAGAAGACAGGGAGCCTATACATGTATTCCTATCTCAGAAAACTGTACAAACACTGACACGGAAATGTCTTCATGAGCAGGTCCTTTGGAGGTGCAAGGCCTTGCATTTTGGGGGTGCACCTGGCTGCATGCTCTGTGGGAAGTATACATGGCTTCAAAGGACCCCAGATTCCCATAGTTTTGCATGTTACACCAAGTGTCAGATGTGGCCTTACTACTGAGACAGTGCATGGGGCGCAGAGTCCACCCACCACAGCCATACCTGCGCGCATCTCAGGAGTTGGCACACGTGTGCAGCATCCTTCTCATTGTCATTTTCTTACACTACTGAGGACAAACACTGCCAAGCTAACAGTACTGTAAGCTGACTTGTGAGAGTGAAGCTAGCTGGTTTGAGTTCCTCGGCATGTCTGTGGAGACTGGGTGGTGGTACCCGATCAGGAGGAACACAGATGGTCCTCCCATTTGCCTCGATAGTCACAGTGCCGAGAGTAGAGAGAAACCACTCTGATTTGTAAATGGAAGAAGCACAACACAGACTTGCAGAAAAAGGGGAGCTATGCATCTTCAAAGTGACAAAGTGACTTTTTTTTCCACGAGGACATGTTAGTGGGGGTTTTTTCTCCTGGTTTTTTTTTCTCCATTTGTTGTATCAGTTTCTTTCTCTCAGCACAAGGAGGTAGGCTCATGTCCAAGAAGAAATGCCACAGAGTTAATTCCTGATTCTTTCCAGCTTCCACTGAAATGTCTAGTTTTTAAGTCAATTAAAAGATTATTAGGAAATGACCCTATGAAAGTGTGGAAAAACTTAGGGCAAAATTATATTAATTTATGATGGAGTCTAAAATTTCTAAGAGAGATTATTTTTATCTACTTCATTAAGGGGAACAATTCATCACCAACTTCTTTGTAGAAAAAAATCAAGATGAGTTCTATGGTTACTTTGAAGATATATTAATGTAATTTTGTAAGACTTCAGAAAGGTATTTTAGGACTTTTTTCTTCCATAGTCATTTCCATCAACCAGCTTTGTGTAGATATCTAGGCCAAGGCTCTATGAGAATAGAAAAAGAAAAAAAAGCTGAACATATAATCAATAGGAGAACTGCAGAAATGAATTACTTTGAAAGTGAGTTATAATATGTTTCCCGTTAGGGCAGTGACGGTCTGTCTCCCTCTTACCCTGCATCTTTTTGTTCAGATGATGATAACAGTCAGCAGTTCAGAGATTAGCATTAGTCAAAGGAACAAAAAAGGGTCATTGCAGATTATTTTAGATTTCATAAAAGAGAATAAGTTATAAGACTAGGGTGTATAAGTTATGTTAAAATAATAATGGAGGAATTCTTAGATATAGGCTCAAGAATTGCCATGGGTGTTGGTTCACATGACAGTTCGTGAGTAAACTCACAGAACATCTTGCTCATAGAATCATCATTCCATGGATCCATCTCCTAACTCTTCTCACTTCATTTCAGCAGAGCTACAGCGAACCTGTTGATGTTAAGACATCTCAACCTCCTCAGTTGATCAATTCAAAGCCGTCAGTGTTCCACGGACCCAGCCAGGCCCACTCGGCTCTGTACCTAAGTTCCCACTATCACCAACAACCGGGAATGAATCCTCACCTAACGGCCATGCATCCTAGTCTCCCTAGGAACATAGCACCCAAGCCGAATAACCAAATGCCAGTGACTGTCTCAATAGCGAACGTGGCTGTGTCCCCGCCACCGCCCCTCCAGATCAGCCCACCTCTTCACCAGCATCTCAGCATGCAGCAACACCAGCCGCTCGCCATGCAGCAGCCCATTGGGAACCAGCTCCCCGTGCAGGTCCAGTCTGCCTTACACTCCCCGACCATGCAGCAAGTAAGTGCCATTGCTCCGCACTGAGCACTGCGCCCCTCTTCTGAAGGGCTAGGGAGAGGGCTGGAATCTGTTCATCTGGGAAACTATGAGGGCGCTTCCATTGTTCTGTTCAAACGGGGGGAGACGATGACGTGCACAGATGCCAACTTTTGGAAAACTGTAATTCACACATGGTGACATTATCCCACCCCACCAGAGCAGAGCTTCTTCCGTTCGTGATTGCTGGTTTCTTTCCCTTGATACCCATTGGCTTCACCTTTATATTCGCCCTTTCGGTTTCTGTTGCTTGAAAAAGGTATATTGGTTATTTTCAGGTGCCACAAATCTCACTGAGATAGAGAATTTATTTATTTATTTATTTATTTATTTATTTATTTACTTATTTATTTATTTATACCAGAGATCAAACTCAGGACTTGCCAGGCAGGCGCTGTGTCACTGAGTTACATCCCTGCCCCTCTGTATTTTTTTAAAATATTGTTTGGAAATGAGATTGACTTGGCTGGTAGACCTGTTGAGTGAGTCCAATAAATGCTAAAAAATAATATCAAGTCCTAAAGCAAGCTTGGTACCCAGAAAACCATAATAACTGAACATCTGAACCAGAGTTTTACTTTACCATATTTCAAGGGACCCTGAATATGGGGTGTATGTAGTTGAGGGATAGAGTGCCTAGCATGTACCAGGCCCTGGGTTAAATCCTCAGTGCTAGAAAATTTTAAATACATAAATAAATTGGATACTTGGCCTCTCCATAAAGTAGAAAACATGGGAAATTTGGAAACTTCCCTATCCATTCCTTGATTATTGCAATCACTTGTGGACAATATTAACTTTTCTTTGAAATAAAATTTTCTTTTTGGATTTTGGTGCTATTTCATAACTTGAAAATTAGAAGCAAACTATATAAACAACTGAACATGAAGCACTCAAAAATCCTAAGAACTTGTTTTAGAAAATAACAGTAAAAATTAGAAATGTTAGAAAATTCAACTGTCCTTGGGTGTGTGTGTGAGAGAGAGAGAGAGAGAGATACTGGCAAATAACCTCAGGGCCTTTGCACTGAACTACATCCCCAGCTTTCTAAAAAAAAAATTTCTTTTTTAATTTTGAGACAGAGACTTGCTAAGTCACTAAATAGCCCAGGCTGGCCTCGAAATTTCATTCTCCTGCATCAGCCTCTCAAGAGTTCTGGGATTACAGGAGTATGCCACCATGCCCAGCTCATTTTTATAATCCAAATACTCTTGTCCTTAGAGCTACAAGTAAATATGTAAATATAACCTTCCTACAGAATTGGTATCTAGCCCTCTGTGGAATTTGAGTCTATAGTTGGACTGGGGAGAGGAAGAGGGAGAGGAGACAGAAAGGTAAATATATGTAGGCAGAAGTTTTTTTAATCTTCATCATTATTGATAGGATTTCTAAGAGGTGACAATAATAAGCCCAGTGCTTTAATATTTATCTCATCTTTAATTCTTAGAAAAGTTAGAGCATAAGAACATCTGTACTACAATTGTCTCATCTTACAGATGAGAAAACTGAAGTTGACAGGGTTGAATAATGTACTAACAGGGTCAGAACTGGAATTCAAACCCAGATCTGTTCAGCAGTCAGAGCCTGGATACTTAAATACTAAGCAAACTGTGTCTCACTCACAATCACATTTGTAAATTACTAACTCTCCCTATGCAGGTCCAGTGTGCCTTACACTTCTGATTTAAAAAAATCTATTTCTTCTAAGAATTTGGAGGATCTTTAAATCTGAGTTAGTTCTGAAATCAGAATTTTTATGGTGAACAAAAGGATTCATCCTCCTCCCTGAAGTGTTCCTTGGTCCCTAAGCCAGCGGCCCTGACTACCCTATGACTTCTTACCTAAGTTCACCAAAACCCTAGAGAAGACTCACTAGGGAAGGGAGGCCAGGGAAAAGCCAGATTCAACCTCCTGCTTTGTCTACAGTGGCATTTGTGACCAAGTGATACTCGTAGGCCAAATCTCCACCTTCCTATCAGACACTCCTAAGCATACCTGCATTTTAATGTATCAGTAGTGTTTGCTGGGAGAATTCATAGGGTGAGGGACAACAGTTTCATTGGGGTAGACTGACCCCTGCCTCAGGGTGCTAGGTATTTTTCACAGTGCTTCAGTTCAGGGTGGCTTTTACCAAAGGAAGGAATACCAAAGGCATTGACCTCTCACCAGCTGAGGGCCAAGGAACTGTCCAGAGAGGAGATTATTTTCTAATTTATTCACTCAGAAATGTCTCCTTTTTCTGTTTATGCTAACACCTTGGATGAGCTTGCTGTGGCCCTGAACAGTTTTCAAATGTTTCAAAATTACATAAAACCACATGTAAAAATTCAAGAGATTTATCTTTCCTTGGAGAATCTTAACTAAGTAGGAAAAAGCATGGATAACATTGGACAAAGAATTTATCATTATGTAAATCATTTCTGTTAGTATACTGCAAAAAGTATTCTGATGGTAGACACTGATTTCATTTTTCTTGCTAATAGCACACGAACTGATAGGAACTCAAAGTGGAAATGCCTTCCTTGTATGAGTAGTGTAATTGTTGAGTGATGAACAACTAAAAAGCAAATGAGTAGTGTGTAAACTGTTAGAAGGAATGAGATTAGGTCGTAGAATCTCAGTTCCTTGGACTTTTTTGAAAAATTTAATTGATTGGGAACATGATCATGAGACTGAGACTGGCAGCCCCGGTAAGTTGATCGCCCTAAAACCAAGATCAAAGAGGCCACACAGGTGTCACTGAATTTACTACCATCACAATCGTTAGGCCATTGTTCACACGTCAGTCAGATTTCATTCCTGTAGGTGGAGACCTGTGTTGTGGAAAATATTTGAACTGATTCATCATCCAAGCCCATCTTTATCCCAAAGATATTGTTTTACTTCCTGTACAGTCACAGTCCCCATCTTCAAACAGGAATGAAAAAGAAGGAAAGAGAAAGAGCGGAGAGGAGGAGAGAGAAGAAAGTTAATGGTTACTGTATTTTTAAAAGAATGTCTCATATTTATTACTTTTGCTATTTTATTATCCTTTTGAAAATGGATATATCCTACAAAAATAATTGTTTAGTCTACCAGGAATAATAGTTTCATATTTTTCTAGAATATTTTATACACTGAAGCCATGGACCTACTTTTTTTTTCGTCCTTTCTTTTTCTGCTCACTCTATTGTTGAATGAGGTCAAGAGAAAAAAATCATTAATATCTGTCAACTTCCTTTATAACCTTAAGAAAAAATCTTTGTATGATATCACACAGACAGATTTTCAATTTCCTTGTGTAATAAACAGCTGCTTTAGGATTTGGGTGTAATTTAAAGGTTTAAAAAAATCACATTGAGATTGATGAATAAATCAGTCATGAAGACAAAAACATTGATGCCTGTTGAAAATACCTCTCCAGACAGGCAGGAAATGAAATTAGTTCCCAGTAAAGTGTGGATATGAGAATCAGTGTTTGGTCGTGCTGCAGGTTTTTTCGGACTTGCTATGGTGGCACAGCAAAACTGCTAGGGCTACAGAAATCTAATTAAAGAGCAAATATCCCTTCTGACATCAAATTAATCTTTATCATGTTTCCTATTTTTATTTCAATCTGGCACCAGAAAATGAAATTTAAAATTCCAAGCTTGCTACACAACAGTTGGTGATTTTTCTCCTGAGTATTAAAATGCAAAATATTCAGTCTTGTTTAATTGGAGTGCTAAGCAAACATTTTTCAAAAAAATTTATATCATCATTGTTGTTTTCTATTTACATCAATAATAAAAATGCACTTACTTCTAAGTTTGACCTAGGCATTTTTCTGTATAATTTTCAGAAGAATGTTTTATTTTCTAACTTGAGAGTAAAATAATGTTATTTCACAGTCTGTCTGTATTTTTCTTAGTCCTTGATTCTTTTGGTGTTAGTGGTTTGCTTTAATTTAGACATTGAAGTTAGCTGAATTTTCAGCCTTTGAAATTTGTACTAACACACAATTTTGATTTACAAATTGATGTATAATAACTTAAAAACTAATTTTTTTTTCTGATGTTCTCTCATTCAACTTCAGGAAGTATTTCCACTGAATGGAAAAAAGCAATGATGTGTGTGTGTGTGTGTGTGTGTGTGTGTGTGTGTGTGTATAGATACATTACTTTTTTATATTTCCATGTCTTCAACCAACTCAAGATATTTTCACTTATTCTTTGTTTTCATACCTGTTTGCTTTTAAGTTACATTTTGTTGGCTGTACAAAAATTCAATAGGGAGAACTTTGCATTAAAAATATAGGAAAGCCCTGGCATTTACACATTGATCTACCATGTGCCTTTTTAACAGTAATATCAAATAGTCTGTACCAAACTTTATTTACAGAAAAACATGATTTATTGAGCCACTACTATGGGCTAGGCCCTGAAAATATCCAGTTAAGTACTTCAAACACTGATCTCAGGTCCTCAAAAATCAACAGCCTTCACCATGGGGCCTTAATAAAGGAAGTGAACACCAGGCTCCCAGTATATTCTCCTGCTCTTTGCCCAGCAGCACACTTATCACTAGGGCAGGAAATCCAGAATGCTGGAGAATATGGCAGGACCACAGGAAATGAAGACACTAAAGCCCCTGAGACTCCATGTTGGAATTCTAGGAAGGTCTGGATAAAGAAGAATTCTGCCTAGCAAGGACTAGACTCTCAAATGGCCAGTTAAAGGAACAATTTCAGATCTAGTGGTGTCTGTTCAGATAACCTTATTTCCCACAAACCAGTTGTTAATACTGGAAATCTAGTCCATCTGTGTCAGCCAGTCTGGCTGCATTATCTATGTTTCAATGATTTGCTTACAGTCATTCCAAAGTTTGTCTTTCTCCACTATTTGGGTGAGAGTAGATGTGGACATTGGTTTGAAATCTTTGTCATCTGGAAAATAAATTCTTAGCCAATATTGAGAACTGAGGACATTTGACAGTAGGTTTGGTCTTTGAGTCCTTACACAAGGAAAACACAAACATGAATAAAACTCTAAGGAAATATCTTTAAAAACCAGCATTCTAATCACCCTGCTGAGTTTAAGATAAGTAAATCATGCCTTCAAAAGCTTTGGGCAAGCAAATAGAGAATGGTTCATTTAAAAAAACAACTCTTGATTTCTCAGTGGTTAAAATCCATGGATGGACTCTGCTGCAGAGCCAACCACAAGATTAATTAAGTTGCTTTTTTTGGTCACTTCCAGCAAAGCTTGCTTATGCTGCTCTTGAATTCACCAGATAAGCTAAAAATAAATCTTCGCATATAATGCTTTTTGTTTACCAGATATAGCTATATACTTCACAGATTCTGTCCTTGAATTTTTAATAGCTTTGCTAAGATTAAAAGTCAACACTTCACCATACTAGTGAATTAAAAGAATCTCCCCAAAGTCTGATTATTGTTTGCCAGTTAATAGACTTTTCAATTAAAACATATTTGCTCTGTCTTACACTTTTCCCTCTCTGTGTTTTCTAACGGCAAGTTGTTTTGCATCTCTTTCCCTGTATTAGTCCGACAACTGTTAAAAAGCTTTGGATGAAATTTTTTAACTGAGAGAGAAATACAAATAAAAGAAGAAGCAGATGGTCCCTTTGTGATTGAATGAAGAAAAGGGGTTTTGAGAACAATATGTGAATAGGTGTAGTCTAATAAAACACTCAGCCACCTGCTGCCTGAATCCTTCAAAAAGGATTCTGTTGCATATTCTGGGGATTAACCATTAATGTATCCTTAGGTTTGATAGAAAACATAAACTTTGAGGGTTTAAGCTCTTTTCTCCCTTTGTTTTGATTGAGTTGGCTTCTCCGTTTTAAATTGTTTCTCAATTCAGTTTATCAGCTTGAGACTATGATTAAAGGTTGTCTGGCACACGCTTCAATGAAGGAAAGGTAAGAAGAATGAGGTCGCAGGCATATCTCTCACACCTTTGTCCTGAGTTTTCTGGGCCCTTCTGATGCGCTTGTCTTGCAGAGGCAGGAGCAAGAAGGCCCCTGGGGTGTTTACAAAGAATGGGTAAATATTTCGGTGTTTTACTTCTTTAAAAGGCACTTTGATCCTTATTTGCGAACTTACTTTTTTACCTTTTCAGGGGTTTACTCTTCAGCCCGACTATCAGACTATTATCAACCCTACGTCCACAGCCGCCCAAGTTGTCACCCAAGCAATGGAGTATGTGCGTTCCGGGTGCAGAAACCCTCCCGCTCAGCCGGTGGACTGGGATAACGACTACTGTAGTAGTGGGTAAGCGGCTGGCCATCGCCACCTGGCGGTGGATAGTGCTCATAGCATGCACCCTGGTCGATCTTGCTTTAAAAGACAGTACATGGTCTGGAATGTTTTTGCATGTTCAGGAAGGCAGAAGACACCGCTCCAGAAATTTGGAGCCATCTTCTAGCCCTTCCAAAACTAAATTAATTTAGATCTCTGTTCACTTTACATGTAGGTTAACTACCCGTGCACAACTCCATCCCTCAAGCTAGAACAAGTAACCCAAGCCCATAGTGTATGTCCCTTGCAGCATGGGTTGACCTGTAATGAGGATGGTGTCTTTTCTCTCTATACAGGGGCATGCAGAGGGACAAAGCACTGTACCTTACCTGAAAATCCGAACACCTCTTCTTTCCACTGAGGCATTCAGGGAAGTCCTTTCACCGTGGATTGCTTTGTACAGTCAAGGCAGTTCTCCATTTTATTAGAAAATACAAGTTGCTAAGCACCTAGGACCATGTGAGCTTGTGGGTCACTCCACCCTGGAAAAAATAGTCATGCTTCTTTATTATTTTTTTTAATCCTTTATGGACATTGTTTTTCTTCTTCCCTGAAGGAAATATGGACCATTCAGATTTTATGTTGGTTTTTTGCTGTGAAGTGCTGCGCGCTAGTAACTGCCTTAGCACCTGTAGATGTCTCGGATAACAGTCCTGGATTTTCCATTGGTTTTCATAATGGGTGTTTATATGAAACTACTAAAGACTTTTTAAATGGCTTGATGTAGCAGTCATAGCAAGTTTGTAAATAGCATCTATGTTACACTCTCCTAGAGTATAAAATGTGAATGTTTTTGTAGCTAAATTGTAATTTCAAACTGGTTCATCCCAGTTTATTGATTTCACAGTAAGGGTTAAATTGGCAAACATTCATATTTTTACTTCATTTTTAAAACAACTAATAGTTCTATATTTTCAAAATATTTGAAAAAATGTTCCCAAATGATTTTAATTTAAAAACAAATTGGCTTTGTCTCATTGATCAGACAAAAAGAAACTAGGAAAAGGAAAGCGCAAACACATTTATTTTGTACTGCAGAAAAATTGCTTTTTTGTATCACTTTTTTGTGTAATGGTTAGTAAATGTCATTTAAGTCCTTTTATGTATAAAACTGCCAAATGCTTACCTGGTATCTTATTAGATGCAGAAACAGATTGGAAACAGCTAAATTATAACCTTCACATATGGCTCTGTATTATTGTTTCTTCATACTGTGTCTGTATTTAATCTTTTTTTATGGAATCTGTTGCGCCTATTTATGAAATAATAAATATAGGTGTTTGTAAGTAAATTTGTTAGTATTTGAAAGAGGTTTCTTTGATGTTTTAACTTTTGCTGGCAAAAAAAAATCATGCTTGATGTGAATACTTTATTAGTTTTTACAGTGACTCATGAATAAACCCAAACCTGCTTTTCATTTAACAGCAAATTAAAATAACCAATCCTTATTTCCACATTTTTTGGCTGATACAAATGAAAACTTACTCTACTTTAAAACTTACTTGTTCCTTACAGTACAATAGCGAATTGCCCTAAAAGTCATACAAGTTCCAGGACTAAATAGACACACACTTTATCCAAAAATAGTTGCTTTTTGGTTCTCAGCTGGATTTAGTCAATTCTGAAAATTTCCCTCCAAAAAGTTAATATTGAATCACCCAGAATTCCTCAAGCTGCATGCTTGTCACAAAATCCAGAAAACATGTAAGAATTGAACAAAGGACAGGAGGAAGTAAAGGAAAGCATACTGCCAAAAATAAATATAGAAATGAAAGATGAGTAATAGCAAAAGAGGGAGAAGAAACACTCCAATTTGAAGGTCATTGATAGAAATTGAGATTCTCTCTTTTTTGTGGCCCTATGAGCTACTTCTCTTTCCAGAACTCATAAGTCATTTAAGAGAATTCTTGGGGTATTAGAGATTTGCTGAGGGACCAAAATCATTGAAAATATGGCTGAGGGTTTGCATAATTTTTACACCAAAAAAGAGCTAGAAAGTTAGTCTCTGATAGGAGATTGTATCAACTAAGTCAATCTGGCAGAAAATCAAGAGAATGGCTAATGTCTCACAGAACGTGCAAAATAAATTTAGCAACTTAAATCAATGCAAATATATGCACTGTGTAATCCAATCAGAATTAAAAAGACAAAAGGTATGCTTGCTTTCAAATGATTTTAGGCATTGTCCAACCTTGAATCACTTGAGCATGTCGTAACTAATATAATGCAGATCCAATGTGATTATTAAAATGATTGTAGCTGGGAGCTCTGGTTTCCCTGTCTTGGAACTGTGTAAGGACCTATGTGATTAAGTTCACAGCTTATTTTTGTCTATTTAGTATTTTAGAAATATACCAGCACTACTAATTAACGAATGCCTTTTATTTATTATATTATGAAAAAGTAAAATTTTCTCTTAAATCTAAACTGGGAAGGTAATCACCCTGATGAGAATAAGCACCTCCAACTCTGACAGGCGTTTTGTACAGGGAAGTATAGTGTTGTTTACAGCTTTTCCAGAGCAGGTGTGCAACCAGGGTAGAGAGAATGTTGAAATTTAATACCAAATACAGTAAAAACAAATATAAATAAAAGAAAATACATCATCAATAAAAACTCTTACCATGTGTGACCGTATTCTATGTGGTGATCCATCAGTCTCTAAAGAACAGGCTAGTCAGATGAGTACCTCAAGTAAATTCAGGGCAGAAATAAACAAGCATAGTTGCAGATGTTCTGAAATTCTAAGAATGCTCCCACCAACCTAAACAATAAACAAGTTCTGAACAATGAACTATGACCTAAGAGAGTTGCCATCTCTAATCTGCCCTCTTTAAGGAAGGCAGGACAAGCCTGGGCATAGTAGGCAGCACAACACTTGTACCTTGTCACTCAGAGAAGCATAGCTAGTACGTGCCAAGTTCTCTGCTACATACTCCAACTGATCCTTGGACCATGAATAAAATCATTCTGAGACCTTCAGCAATGATATTGGGCATAAAATATCTTCACAAACATACCCAAAATTAGAATAAGAGCTACTGACTAAGGGGGAAAGGGTTGGTTGGTAAGAGTAGGTTTCATCTCTAAGAAAATCAAGGAAGAATAATCAAAAATCCCAGTTCCCATCCCAAGGAGCATGAGTTGACAAAGGAAAAATGAGTCAAATTACAGCTTCCAATTGATCACATTTGTGGACAAATCGAATGATGAATTTTATCTCTGATTATTTTTATCTTTGTCTTTATGACAAAAAGTGCCCTCTCTATGGGGACACGAGCTGTCCATGAAAGCCATGACTAACAAAAGCAGCGTATCCAGGCTGATTCATTGCTAAAAAAAATTTTGATGCAAAATACAAAACTAGTACATCAACAATCAATCTTCTTTTTCCATGGACCTCTCACCCTTTGCAAAAGAGTTACTCCACTCATTTGGCAGGTCCTTAGACTGACCCATATAAAATTGTAAATGTTTAAATTCTTCACCTACACAAATGGTAATTTCATATTGCTCCACTTGAAGATGTGGGAACTAGGGACAATAGGGCTTCAGCTACACCTTTAGATGTAATTTTTAATGCAGTTAGTAGTACTTCACAAAGTGCTAGGCAAAAAATTGGAAGTCATTGGTTATGTTTGCTTAAAAGTTACCCCACTTAAATCCATCCTAGACACTATTCATATTGAAGAATATTTAAATTTCCTGAGTTCCAGTAAACCTCAGTAACTGTCTTTATTTTTTGTTGTAGTAAAATAGTTTATGCGGACATTTGAATAAAAAGGTTATTGTCTACAACATGAAAAGTTTTGCTATGTATAGATATTCTCTTTTTTTTGTTGTTACTGGGGATCAAACTCTGGTCCTTGGGCTTTTGAGGCAGGAGGTGGAACCATTGAGCTAAATCACCGGCCCTAGATATTCTCGTAATATTTATTTGTTGAATGGGAATTTGATCTGTATTTTCTTATTCTATTCAAACTCTAATTTTAAAATATGGATACAAATATGAAAAAATTCATCTTGGTTGCTGATATTTGGACATTAAAATACTGGCAAAGAAGAAAATTGATATTATGAGTTTAATCCCTAAATATGTACTACACTGAGTAACTCTTCTACTTAATGGGTAAATTCATGTGATTCATCGCACAGTACAAATCTCTTTTTGACTCCTTGAAATTAAATAATTTCCTTGTTTTCAAAATAACTTGAAATATCATAGCTCATCCTAGGTGCACAATAAACGCAAAGATGTAACAATCAGTGAAACATCACAATTTATCCTCAACAGGAATTGTATGTTCTCTTAACTTAGAAGCTTCTGAATATAAAAAAATAATTAAATCCTTGCTTATAGTCAAGCATTAGAAGTGAAGAAGAAATAAGAAATCCAAAGTTATCAAAAGATTAAAAGGATTTAAAAATGAATCATATCATATTTTGGCCTACATAATTGAACAAGTTTTTCTAGTTGTGACAAAAGTAAAGGATAATAATACATACTTGTTACATCAAGAAAATAAGAAGCAAGGGGGAAAAAGCACTAGACACGTAGAAGGGTGGAACCTAGGAGAAATTTCATATGTCAAGTTTTATGGAACACTAAATTAAAATATCAATGAACAGGAATCTGTTTTTTTCCTAATTACCAAGTGTGAGTATTACTCAGTGAAGCATGAAAAAGAATCTTTTTACCTGAATTGTACCTAAATGATTCCAAGATCAGAACAAACAATTCTTTTTTCTTTTTTTTTTTTTCAGATTCTCAAAGGAGATTTCCATACTTTCATTTGGCACCATTTCTCAGTGTGGGAAAACCTTTTATAACAACAAAGTTTCCAAATCCTTAGATAAGACTATTGCTTAGAGAAAATGAATAAGGATCCTTAAAGCTTACCAATCAAAGGAAGGAGGCTGGGAGCAGGGGGGGAGGAGAGAAACTCAGAACCCAGTTAGAGGCACTTGGCCACCTAGTGTATACACAGATTCAGCTCTGCATTCTCATTTCAGACGTAACCAAACATCTTGTCCTTCGTACCCAGCACCAGACCGTGCCATAGTAGATGAGAAGATGGGAAGTTCTTGTTCCAGAATGGGAGACAACTGGGAACAATGATGTGTTAGATTTCAGTGGGGTCAGAGCTGCAGCAAATGGAAGAAGCCCATTAGCACAAATCATTTCATATTTTATTCTCAGCTTGCTGGCAAAGAAATTTGAAAATGAAATTTTATTCACAATGACATGAGGCCAGAAAAAAAAGGTGACCAAAACATAAAATGCAAAGACAGTTCAACAGAGAAAACAAAAAATATTCTAAAGAGAGACTACAAACCAAACTACAGTTTGATTTTTTTTAAGTCTGGAACGTCCCTGTTTGACAATTGTATTCTTACAATAAGCCCAAACATAATTGCTCTGATGGGCTGTCAGGGAAAAGATTAATTTGGCAAAGATTAGTATTGACTTGCTGTTTATTAAGGCTTTTAAACAGCTGTATCTGGCAGCATTCCTGTAAGTGGCTGTCATATCTGAAAATCCGCCTCACACCCTGGTGCTCGCCAGCTGTTACTAAACAAGCTTCTACCACTTTGAATGTCTTTCTCCAGGCCAAACAGCAAGAGCAAACTATTGCCAAATGAGCCTTTTCCTCCTCCTGTCACTTTTTTGGGGGTGGGGGTGGGGAGCTTCTCAATGCTGAAATGTCAGCTCACTGCTGATGGCTTAGCTGATAAGAGGTGCCGGAAACCAGTAGGTGGTTTGGGTGCTGGATGAATACATTCTCTGTGTAGATAGTGGTTGTGCTGTTAGTCACCTCACACAGACAAAAAACAAAAAACAACAACAAAAAAAAACCACAGCTTGCAACTGTTGTAGGTAAAAGGTTTTAAAGACAGTTAGAAAGTGGCTATATCAAAGGTCTGTAACCATCAGAATTTCAAAGTGAGTGTTTTGTTTCCCCAGACCTGGCACATGCCCTGTCACTGAAAAGGGATGTTGAGGAAAAGTTGGGTGGTGGCCTTTAATCTTCAGCCTGGAAGCTGGGACACGCCCCTGGAACTCTGCAAGGGTACAAGCTACCTTGAAAAATATGTACCTCATGCTTTGATTCAGTGGAAACCTGTAGAATGAAACAGCTTTAAATGTTCTGAAGTTGATAAAAGAAAAGAGCAGATTGAGTTTTTGGCTGGAATAAGACCCAATAGTTTCAAATCCAAGTAGCATCATAAAGGCAATGGAAAGAATAACATTCCAATGCTGTTAAACATCAGACTACAAAGGACCCAGTGTTGTGGTAAAAGCCACATTAGTCTTGCCACCATGACTGGTGGCGGAGGGAGTAGTCTCAGCCTTTTCATGTTGCATCAGACAGGGAGAAGCTGCTACAGCAGATGCAGAAGGACATCGTCATTCCTTAACCTTTTCTTTGCAGGCACTTCCCCTTTACATTCTGGGGGAGTGGGGGTGGGGTTGCGGAGAAGTTAAGCCTGAAGAACACTGCAGATGTTTTCCAGTTTCACCTCCTTATAACTTTGTTTTGAAGTCTTTACTATTGATGCAGATGCTTGACATTTGAACCCGATATAGACAAATGAACCATTTTTCTCAGCCCAGAGAGTGTACCTATCTACTACAGACATCTGAGAGTTCTGTCTCCCTGCTCCATTTCACACACCATCATGGAGGGTGATACTGTAGTTGGACGAGATGGAATACTAATTCAGCTCTTACAAACAGAAATGAAGTGACTGGTGGACACAGAGAGAGGATGTATGTTTGCCTAAGCCCCCTGACCCTGGCTCTGCTCAAGCCCAGGCATAAACAGAGGAAAACCAGGAATGCAAATATCATTTAAAAAATAATCTATGAACTTAAGTTCCAGAGTATTATAGGTTCCAAAATGGCTGTGAACTTAAGGGCACTGTGGCCATTTTCTAAGGAAAAAGTTATCTCCACGAGGTCCTCCCCATGCTGTTAAATTAAGCCAACTGCTGAATTATGCGGAAATATATCCCTTACTTGGCCCAAGGGTACCTTCGGGTGTACATCGATGCAGTAGAGTCCATGGCTGGACTCAATGCACATGGAAAAATTAATTTTGCTTTTAAAAAAATTCAAAAGCCAGGGTAGGTAAGGGGGAAACCACGTGGCTTTGTTGGTTTGTTTTTGTTTTTGAGACAGTCTTACTAAGTAGCCCAAGTTGGCCTCAAACTTTTGACCGTCATGCTTCACCCTTCCAAGTAGCTGAGATTACAGGTATGTGCCACTGCCCTGGCTCATGTGTATTCTTATTATCTTGCAAGACAATATATGACAGATATTTTCATCATTAACTCCTTTATAGGTTTGATTGCCTCCCAGTGACCTGTAATTCTTTGATTTTTCAGATGAGTTAAGTGAGTGTGGGAGGTAAAGGGTTATGATAATTTCAAGACAGAGTCTGATAAAGCCAATGAAATGAAATAAGAGAGGGTCCCATTCTGGTTACACAAAAAGCAAGGAAGTTCTCATTGCTTGTAGTCCGTTATACCAGAAAGCTAATATTCTTGACATGCTAGACATGTAGAAATTATCCCAAATAAAAGTAATCTGCACTTTTATCCAGCTAGGTTTATCTTTGAGAGGACTTATCCAGTTTTTCCAGCCCAAAGAAAATCTTCCAAATTTATTGTAACAAACTCTGTGGTGTATTCTGTCACACTTTTTTTTTAATCAACACAGAAATCTAAATCTGGTATCAGCAAGAATTTCATATAAGAAGAAAGAAAAAAAAGTATATCTTAATGAAACTGCAATTTCCGGGTAATATTACAAAATGCACTTATCTACAAAGCCATTCTACGGTTGAGTTGGCTCATTCTTAGCACCTGGTTTCGTGCTGTGGTTTCAGCAGACCAACATAACAGAAGTGATAGTCCTTCACAGAATCAGGGCCCCTGGGGGTATTTTAGATTTTTTTTCCTCTCTTTTTATTTTTTTAAACTTTCTCTGTTTTCTTTCTCCCTTCTCCCCCTCTTTCTTTTCTCTTCCTTCATAACAGGAGAGAGAATCTCCTACTTTTTATAACCTATCAATTCCCGCACATCCTCAAAACATTCACCTTCAAAGCACCCACAGTTGGAGGAGCCAGATTGCCTGCAGCAGGCACAAGCTGCCCTCCAGCTTCCCTTTGCTGATCACTTTGTCAATTCCCAGATACAGGAAAGAGAGCCCATTTGCTCCCGCCCACCCCTTCCTCAGGCAGACCAATCAGGAGTCTCTAAGGACTTTCCTACATGACTTCCCATCTCACACCACAGATGGTTTAGATAAAAACTATTAGTTTCATTTATTCAAACAGCTTCATTTCACCAAAATGAGCCTATTTTTAGCATTTTGCCTAAAGGTTTGTTTTCACATTTTTGTAGATGTAAAGCAGTTTTGCTGATTTATCATGCTTTAATCATCATCATTCCTACCACCCAACAAGCTTTTGGACTAAATGGATCTGATGAGTCTTCTAAGAGGAAATGCAGTTTTTAAAAAATGACATTAGAATTGCTTTACAAATTTGATTTATGTATATTTTATACAATCTTTGAGTGTTTGCATTTTTCCATGAGGTTAGTTTTGATCATTTCAATTTCAGTGTAAGCACAGTATATGATCTGTCAAACATCATGATGCCAGCTCTTTATCTTGGTTTTATCTTGGTGTCATTACTTTGGAGAATATTTCCATTTGGACAACATACCGCACTGGAAAAAATACTGTAACTCTTCAGAAAATACAAGTTCAAAGAGAGAAACTACAAATAAATAAGTCAAAGCTTTACCCACTTTTGCTTATTGCTCAGAGTTGATGTAAACTATATGCTGGATGTCACTTTAGGTTCAGTTCCTCTGGGGGAAAAAAGCCTGCTAAATTATTTAAAGATGGAAATGACAGGTGGAACTATGTAACATCAACCCTAGTTGATAAGGCAGTAAGAACTATATGGTGGTGTGAAACGTGACTAATTTCTCCAAACAGATAATATGAGTTACCCAACTTGACTCCCAACTCCAGTACCCTCTACTCTACCTCCTTTACCTGTATAGGACTATTTCTGTCTTTGTTTTCCCCAGAGATATCATACTTATCTGTGGGACTGATGCTAAGGGAGATGAAAAGAGTCACCCCCCTCCATCATTTCCCCCACATTTAATCAGTAACCGTCGAGATTGCCATTCCCACAGACATTTGAAAGGCACCAAGCACTGATATTATCTAAGACCAACCCAGAGCAGGTCAACATCCAAGCCTTATTTTTCTGGCCACTAGGTTCAAAATGAGCTCTTTAATTACTTTCTATCCCACTCAGATACAAGCATAACCATCCATCCCCAATTTGATAGAACAAGGTCATTTTCACTGGCTGCCCATAGCTGTACCCCTATATCCTCACTTCCATGTACCTGAAAAGAGGATGGTCAATTTACACTACATTTCTCAAACTTTCTACTGTATTAAAGGCATAGCTTGAGGCTCCACTCCTAGATAATCTGATTGAATTAATCTGCTCTAGAATCTGTGCTTTACAGCTACCCCGGAAGGATTGCATGTTGGTGTTCAATGACAAGTTAAGAAGAGATCAAAGTGATCTTGCCATTGACTTTAAGACTCAAACGCTTGGCTGTGCATGGTGGCACACACCTGTAATGCTACTTGGAACATTTGGGAGGCTGAAGCAGGAGAATCATAATGAGTTCCAGGCCAGCCTGGACTACATAGTGAGATGCTATCTCAAAAAAAAAGAAAGACTCTCTGTTGCCAAAGCATAGGGTTGACATAAACTTAAACAATTAGCTTCTAATACTAAAAATACATCCATTCTATCCATAGATTATCTGACAAAAGCTCTCAAACAGTTTGTCTCACACAAGATACTTTAAGGTAGATAGACTAGAAGTGTATGGTGCTCATCAGTGTTGTCTTTCTCATCATCCTCAGTGTGTGTAGGCATTCATCTCAATTTTTGCTTCCTCTTACATTATTGTAGGAAGGAAGAAGAGGAAGAACAAGGAGACAATGAAAGGAGCAATGCCTGACAGGAAGCCACAAACTTTCCCAGAAATCCCCAACAGCCTTCCACTTATATCTCCTTGGTGTTACACAGCCAGTCATCCTTTGCTACTCATTGCTCCCTCGATTCAACCAGTGTTCTACTGGCAAGAAAGACGGGGAGAATCAGTATTTGCAATAAAATCAACAATGTCCACCACACCAAATTCCATTGCTCAATGAAGTCCTTTTCTACCGCACCGTTAATGACTTTGTTCTTGAAAAATATCCGCAGTGATCCCTGACTGCCAGTTTCATATGACTTACATTTTCTACTTATCTTCCTTGAATTCTCTGCTGCTTTTGACAACTACAAAATCTTCTTCCAAGCCTCCTTCTTCAATCTTACCTCTCCTGAATACTAACCCATAATTCTGGGACCATCAGCAGACAACTCCACCCATGCCTCATCATCACTTGTCATTCAGTTACCTGAAACGTTATGACTTTCCAACAAATACTCAACCCTCCTCTCAAGCTTTCTTTGTTGGAGGACTCTTACCTAGCTTCCTAAATTAGGGTTCCTGATGTCCTTAACGCTTCTTCTTTGATCCCTCACAAAGATGGGACCATTGGGTTTGGTGACCCTAGGTACAATCAGCTCTCACATTTCCTGAATTATTATTCACCCATCCCTCTCTCTTGGCTTTCAGCCTATGCCTCTGCATTTCCCCTGGACCATCTGTGACCAAAGTAATCTCCAAGTGTACAGACAGTTCTTGTCTTCTTTTTTATAATTATAAGTTTTTATAAGTATAAATCTATATTACAATGGCATCTCTTGTGGCTCTTCTCTTGCTTACAGATTAAAATTCCAATAGCTAAGCCTGACTATTCAACCATACAAAATCTGACTCCAATCTACCTTACTTGCTACTGCTTCTCAATTTTCCTTTCTAATATTCTAAAATTGGACAACTAGATTTCTCATCAACTCTAAAATACTAGACTATTAGGTTCTACATCTTATAATTAACTACTCTTCCTACTTTCTTCTCATTTTTGAAAACTTGTTCTCAATAAATTGAATATTACCACAGCACTTTGGTCCACTCTTGAAAGTTTTAAAATATATTATAAATATTTGCCTTTATGTTTATTTCTCTGACTACGTCAAGAGTTCCTTAGGTATATTCAGCTTTATGCTCATTGCAGCACCCACATAAACAATACTAGGTAAAAGTGTGTATAATAAGTAAGTGTTGAATGAATGGTGTATTTTGTTCTTCCAGACCAAATCTCACAAGTACATGATGGTCTTCTAGACAAAGAGATAAAGGAGATCATCCTTTGGAGTCTTTCTAAAATAATGGAGATATCAAATTCTTTGTGCAGCCACAATGCCTAAAGAAATTGTGTCCTATTAAAATAAGTGTGGGGGTTGCTTTTTTATTCTGCAGAATGGCATAATGGAATTGCATGTGCAAAAATGAACCAGAAGCTGAGTTTAAGGGCTAAATTGCTCAGGGAAGAAAAAGGGCAGATAATTTTGAATGACAGAGAGTATTTTATACAAAAAGGAGTGAGGAAAAAAATGAAAAAGAAAGAGCTAATGAAAACAGCCAACTAATAAGAGTCTAAGTCTCAGAGATGAAACAGCCAATGTTGGCTATTAGTAATATACTTTAAGGATATTGCTACATATTTGTTCAAGGAAAAATGAAAACAATGTTCACTGCAGCATTGTGTGCAATGGTTAAGACTGAAAATAACCTAAATATGCATTCACAGACAAATGGATGAGCTGTGGAATAATCATACAATGGAATACTTTATAGCTGCTAAATATTCCAAACTTTAAATTTTCTAAATTTTAATCTGAAACACCAGATAACCTAAGAACATTAAAGTGTTTTACATCTGAAATAGTTTCCATTTTGATAGTAAGTGTTACTCTTGCTCAATATTAAAGGTTGAAATCTCTACCCCCACTACTATTCCCCCATAGTTTCATGAAAATCTTTTATACCCATAAGAATTTATATGTGTAACTTTTGTAGATGTCACAGGAAGGAGCTCAGTTGCAGACCTCAGTCAGCACAATGGGAGAATGACAACTTGAATAAAGTGATAAGATCAAAAACATCTACCCAAAGTCAGCAGATACTGGGGCCAGAAATACTAGGTGCTGAAGGTATATAAAGATGATTCTCTTCCCTGCTGCCCAAGAGTCCACAGGAAGCACAGAAAGGATGCTAGGATACAGTTAGAGGGCTTTGAGAAGATCCTTCCAGGTCTTCAGAAGCAAGTAAGATTTCATACGACCCAGATAAATGCTACTGCTGTGACTTTAATTTCATAATAAAGACAGATCTCCAAAGTATTTTGCAAATTGTGACTTTGATAATCAGATTTTCTTTTTTCTTCTGTTTATTCTGTGACAATATTACATTTTTCCTAGTATATATTGCAGCTAGGCTGGAGACAAAAAGAACATAAAATTTTTCATATTATTATTTTTCTATTTCAAAGAAATTGTATTCTGATGCCAGCACTCCTCTGGCTATGTGCATCCTGAATGGGATAAAGTCTAATCTTCATAATAATATACCAGAAGGGTACCAAAGTAGAAGTCCACACTAACTGGTGGGACAGCCTCTGACAACACATTTGGAACGTTCTTAGGCAAATTTTTCCTTCTCTAAACTGATTTGTTCCAAAGTCAGGCATTTGAGGAAAGATCATTTGAAGCACTCAGATCAAAATAAGTCTTTGAAAATGTAGTGAAAATTTTTTGCTATTACCTGCACAGGTTTAGCTGTGGCTTGTCTCTCACAGGTTCATGTGTTCCAAGTTTGGTCCCCAGGGTAGTGATGTTGAGGTGTTGGAACCTTTAAGGGGCAGGGCCTAATGGGTTATCCTTAGGACACTGGCGTTGCCCTCAGAAGGGATCAGGTGGTTCCCACAGGACCCCAGTAGTTCTTGTGGGAAGGTTGTTACAAGAGTAAGCTCTCCCTGAACCTTGTTCTGGCTTCCTGTCTGGCAATGTGATTGTTTCCTCTTGCACGTGCTCCCACCATTGTGATGCTATCCACTATGAGGCTCTTACCAGAGGTGGTGTCACACCCTTGGACCTCCAAAACTATAGAATAAATGAAACTCTTTTCTTTCAAAAAACAGTAATGGTACAGTAATGAACAATATACCAATACAGGTACTCTACAAACTCCACCCTCAATACAGTATTTCCACCAACCACTTGGGATGGGAGAATGAAATGGGTACCCAAAAAAAAGGGCAATACATGAATTAGGTGGAAATGTTGATTTTACAAGTCATTTTAAGAGCTTGAAGGTTTGCAATTGATTTCAAGGCCCTACCAAAATGTATCTCTTCAAAATGGCCTCATGAAACTGAGTCATCCAAAAGGCCACACCTGAATGGTAGGTACCTACACATGCAGCCCTGTGAGGGTAGGGAGGCAGCAGAGAAAGAAGAAATCCTGAGGGCGTCACTGAAGACAGAAACGGCTAAAACTGGAAAGGGGAAAGGGTGGTGACTAAAGCCTTTGAGATCATCTCAGCTCTGAGTAATTCAAAACACAAGTCTCCCGTGAAAGGCTATCTCAAGGACTGTATCTGTAGCAAGCTTAACCTGAGACTCCCCTTCTCTTAAACCTGCCAGATAAGTAGTTCAAGGAACAAACAGCTCATTGATAAGCCCCCCTTTTTTTACTTTCCCACTGTTTTGACATCTTCCACGAGTCGTTTATTTAATGGAGAATTCTATCTGATGCAGCTATACAAGAAGATATCACTTGAAAACCAAAATGATACCAGTTGTTTTTGTGGAAGAGTGGCGATTTCTCTTCATTTTTGAACCTCAGCTAGGAGAGTTCACTGTCTGGTATGTTGGTAGGGGCTTCCTGGCCTTTGACTTTGCTTTTGTTATATTTGTTAAGTTTTTAATTGGAGCTTTCTAGTTCTCTGTGCATTTTTTTTCTCTGTGCATTTTTTTAAAACGTGAAATCTCAGAAGAGATGTTCTTGGTTTTCCCCGTATAAGAGACTTTACTCTCTTTCCCTACTCCCCACCTACCTGTCTCTGCCTCTCCTCCCTCTTCCACCCCTCGTTTCCCTCTTCCTCTTTCTCATCCCAGTACAGTACATTAAAGAATCACTTAGAAAAATAAACCTCTTTCCTCCTTCAGCCATGTAATGAAGAAACTATTGAATGGCATGATTTTTAGGTTGTTTTTGGAAATTAATGGAGCTTTAAGACTATTCAAATTATTCCAAACTAAATTCTAACCAGAAAGCTTTTTTTATACTGTACCATGGGGGCGGGGGCAGCATTTGAAGGCAATGCCATTCTTAAGAAAAATAGAAATCGGTGCTTACTGCAAAAGTGAGCTTGATGTCTTTATGGTGACATCTGAGAGAGTGTTCCAATTCCAGCTATAAATAGACTTCTGAATGTTGAGCCCAGGACCCTATAGTATGAACTTTTATTCTTGGAAGCTGTATTCACCATACTGTGTCCTGGCAAAAGACCAAGTGTCTCACTGAGAGGAGAGTTGAAGACTGTTCAGAATCTAAACTGCTAATCTACTCACCTGAAGGTATAACTCTGCTATAAAAATAGGCCCAAGTGCCATGAGTATTAAAAAGAAAAGAATGTGAGAGAGCTTTCTCAACTGAGTTAAAACTTAATTAAAAAATAAAAACTACGTTTTCTTAATGTTCCATAGGGACCAGATTTTTGTGATTTTTATTAAAATCCATAGTGAAAATATAATCAATGGTGGTTTCTCCTGGCCAGAACATGGAGGAAGCTAGAAGACAATGGGTAGACCATGGGCAGAACCAGCAGCACTGGTTGGTAGAGAAGGGAAGGCTCCAGACTGCACTGGCCACATGTGTTTGACAAGCCATAGCTTTCTAAGACCATTTACAAGGCATTAGAGAGAGCCCACGAGATGGGTTCAGCATCAAGAGGCGTGGACTCGAAAACAAGATTGTGTATCAGCTAAACCAACCTGTCTAAATGCAAAGAGGACCCTGCCAACAATTACACTGGACCAATGGAGTAAACAGGACCATCACGTACAAACCAGGTTATAGCTCCATCTTACATCTGAGCCACATGGTCCATGGGCTACTGGCTTAACCTCACAAAAGCCTATATTTCTTCATCCATAAAACTTGACTGAAAGAAATCCAATACCTTGGGGTTGATAATGAGTCTACAGAATACAGTGAAATGTCAGGTCAAGCACTGTACAAATCCAAGGTACTGCATGCATGAATCACCTTTGGAAGCGTGTCCCGCAATAGTAGGTTGCATCTGCCTTGAAACTGGAGTTTTCAGGCCTCCAATTTTCACTCCACAAAACAGTCTAACAGCCCCCTGGCAGTTTTCTGTGCCAAGGCTCTGAGCCAAGATTTCTCAGGAAGGCATGGGTTTCTCTGGTCTATGAACACATTTCACTATACAAACTCCACAGAGTGATCATAAACTCTCTCTGAGGGAACACACTCTCCTTGTCATCATATGACTGCAGACACTCAAGGTAGCCAGGGCTCAAGTACTCTGTGGTCCCTGAAATCCACACCTAGTCTTGGCAGATGATTTTTAAGTCAGACACATTTAAAAACATCTATTTCAAAAGTCTCTCCCCTTTCCCTCACTTTGTCTGCCTCTGGACATGCAGAAAGTACCATAAAATGCTGCGAATATGGGCACAGTACCCTTGGGAATAAATCATGTAGGTATAGCCACAGACATAGAAAATGATATCACACATGTGTGCATGCACAAGTGCACACACAGGAATTCTAACCCCAAATTAACCACGTATATGTATGCATACTAGTCAATTTTCTGTCATCATGAAGAAATAACTGAGAAGATTAACTTATAAACAGGTTTATTTTGGCTCATGGTTTGAAGGGTTCAGCCCATGACCATGTGGTCCCATTGCTTTGGGACTCAGGCAAGAAACCACGTCATGATCACAGCACATGGCAGAGCAAAACCCTTCATATTACAAGCCAGGAATGAGATAGAGGATGGGTTCTCACAAATCCCTTCGAGGGCAGGCTTCCAATGGCCTAAGGACCTCCCATGAGGCCTAAAGTCCTAAAACTTCCACCAATTCCCAATAGCATCACCCTGAGGACCAAGTTTTTAACACAAGAACATCTGAGTAACACTGATCTAAACCACAGCAATAGAAAACAGTCCAAGGGGAAAGAGCTGCACCAGATTTTGCCTACAACAAAAGCTAAGCCACATGGCATGTTTGGTGTGTGTCACAACATGAAGGCTTCTTTCAGCATGGAGGTGCTTATTCCCCAGCTATTGGGAGTTGCACTAGCAGCCTCCCAGCCAAGATACCCTTTGTGAACTTTCTCAGCCCAGAAAGCTGCCTTGCCAAGGGTCATAGTCACTTCTCTGAGGCAGCACACGCCAGGAGATCAACACGAGTGGATGGAATGAAGCCCGGGCTCCTTGAATCTGCAGGGCCATCCTAGCCCCAGAGCTCCAGTTACAGCCACCTTCACGCTCTCATAGAGATCATCTTTCTCTTCTTTCCATTTTCCCTCCTCTTTGGGGAGGGGGGTGTCTTAGTCACTTTCTTTGTGGTGAGACACAATACCTGACGCTCACAACTTAAAGGTTCAGGTGTTTATTTTGGGCTCACAGTTTTAAGAGGTTTCAGTAGATTATCAGTCTGCTGCATGGCAGGAACAGCACAGTGAAAGGGCCTGGGTAGAGAAAAGCTGCTAACATCATGGCAGCCAGGAAGCAGAGAGAGAAAGGGGAGGGGCCAGGAAAGAAGACACAGTGTTCCTTTCCGGGTTGTACACCCAGTGGCTCACCTCAAACCAGGCCCCACATCCTAACAGAAAGTCAGCTATGCACTCATAATCCAGTCGCCTTCCAAACAGCTCAAACCCCTGTTAGGGGCCATTCTGAGAATATTCTCTAACAATATTCTTACACACATATCTCCATTCCAGAGACGGTTTCCCAGGAAAGTCAATCTAAGACAATGCACTATTCCTCTCTCTAGTTTCTGCGAGGAAAGAAGAAATACTAATAAATTAAAGATGTGTTAAACATGTCCTCCGAGTTGACCAAGGCAGGTCTCTCTCAGGAGTGAGCTGGTGCGAGACATTCAGTAGTCAGTCCTCAGCCATGCAGCACTCAAGGAAGACACAGGCATATCCAGCCCATAGGATGAAGAGCTTTTCCTGCCAGCAAGTACAGAATCATTTAGCTGTTGTTTTAATAAAGACTTCTAAAAGAAATTTTATATATATATATGTACTATATATGTATATTCCTTAATTTTAAGGTTGCCTGTTTTTCAAAATATCTAACATGGCATTAAACATCTCTAGGAAAAAAGAAAAATTCTTATCATCTGCCTGCTCATTTGGGAAAATTTATGTGAGCTATGGATGGTTTCAAGTCCAAAGACTAGTTCTGTATTCCTGGTTTTTAATTCCTAATCCACTGAAGAATTTGCTTCTAGCTCAATTCTTTGCTGAGTACTATGAGGAAGGGAAATCCCTCTTATATTTGACCTTTCATCTTTCTGTACAGATTTGTAGAAAGAATTGTTCTGGAAGGTTTCACTCAGGCTTCTGATTGGATAAAATTTTCACAATTTGACAGTAAGAATTCTCTAAACCTGATCAGTCAGAAAGGTATCACTTCAGAAAAGTAAAAAACAAAACCCTTCAAGGTGTACTTTCTTATCATGTACAAAGGCCTGTGAGCTCAAGGGCAGAAATACACTATAGAATGATAGATAATAAGTCCCCTTTTGAAATTACTATATGCACATAAATCCATCCTATTAGATTATGAACCATTGTGCATTAGTGAAATCAAAGCTAAGTGAATGAAATTCAAAAATCCAGAAATTATTATTTAGGATTTGCCACATAGGATCCTGATCTATCTTTAAGACTTGAAGGGGATAAACAGGTGACACATTAGCATGGATACCTCAGGGTCCTGACTCTACAGATGCAAAGCCCTGCCTCACACTTACAGGCCAGTACCATAGCACTGGAAAATGAGCTGCAAAACCAAGTTCCAGAGGGGACAGTCAGGCCCTCCCCCAGCTATTCAGAATACTTCAGGATTTCTAGTCTTCCTGCCCAACCTCCATCCAGAGTGGTGTAGGAATTCAACTCATCAGCTGCTTATTCCTTATACTAAAGTAAGAGCATAAAAAGAAACTAACCTCTAAGAGAAGTGAAGTGGAGACCTCTCACTTGAATCTTCCTAAATCCATAGATTCCAACTAATGGAATCTAAAGTGGGGGATATGTTCAGAAAAAGCTCTTGGAAATGATGTGCAGTGGAATCCAAAGTCAAAATGAAAAAATCAGGTAGCCACTTGCAGCAAGGCTTCAACTCTGAGCTTAGACTCCTCTGTCTGTACTTATATCTGGGTTCCTAAATTTCCTGCTCTTTAAATGGATAGCATTAGTCTCAAACTGCTAGAAAGGTTGTGCAGGAATTGGTGCTTTATGAGAAATAGATTTAATGAAATAACTCAGAAATCTCAGCCAAGACTAGAACTGTTGGAAAACATCTCCTCTTCTACCTCTGCCTGTGGGACACATTCCCAAGCAGCATCTGTCATGAGAAATCAGGTGGATTCTTGGGATGCAGGCTACAGTCAGGTTCCTTCTAGTCTGGCAAGCCAGCAGAAACAAAGAAAAGATCTCTGTAGAAAGGTCAATGCAACAGAAATCTGGCATAGCACTCAAGTATCTCATGAGACAGTAAGACAATTTCTAGACTATCAACAAGTAGAATTGCAAGTATTCCCATCTATTTCATTTCACCAATACCACAAGTGCCACATGAAAATTGACACAGATCAAAATATCTGTATGCACACACAGCTGAAAAGGGACTTCTGTGACCCCAAGGCCCACAGTCACTAAATGCCCAGGCCACAGATCAAGGCTACTCCACCTCTCTGTGATGTGTATGTACAGGTAGCTCATTTTCAAGGATCTTTTTAGTGATATAGGCCCAGACTTTGTTTCTATTTTTGAAGGATTGTTGGAATTCTGGTTTAAAGACAATAGGATTTTGGTTGGCTATTCTTTTCCTTTTGCTATTTAATTTCACTTGAATCATACTCTGACAAATAAACCAAAAATAAGAAAAAAAAAGGATTATGAACAAAAAATGTAAAAGAAACAGGAATTTCTCTTGTTCACTTTCCTGGCATTCCACTAACTCTGAGTGTAACCTATAATAAGCAGAACTAACTTTTAAAAATGTGGTTGACAGGTAGACATCATTTATAAATTACAGAAAAAATCTAAAGACTGTTCACATTTGTTCTTAATTCAAGTCTGAGTTTCTCAATCCATTGTGCCATACGGCCATGATAGTAGCTTGTGAAAGACTGCCAAGACTTTGTAATATAACTAGTATAAATCTTGTCTCAAGAATAAAATAAAAAAGTTATCTACCATCAAGGAAAATGCAGCAGATGGGGGACTGATTTGAGAAGTAGGGAGATCTTGCTTTGGAGAGTGATCTTTGCTCAATACTATGACCTCTGGCCGCAGAATTTTCAACAACACTGCATTATTATCACATTAGAACTCCATCCCATATTTGAAAATAACTGTTTTTGCAATCCCTGTTCAACATGAATTACGTGGCCCATAAGTAATTTCTAATTTATGTTTTATTTTATCATATGACTTAGAGTTAAGGTGATATGACAGTCCCAGTACACTCACAATTCTAGCATTGCAAAGAGACAGAGAGAAAGGAAAAAAGAAATGAGAACAAGTGGAAACAATTTCCCTATAAGTAGTAAATTTACTACACTGGATAGGAGCTCTTTTCTCCAATGCTCTGATTCTCATCACAGAAGCTTTGGTTAACATTGGCAGGGTGTAAAAATATATATATATATATTGGCAGGGTGTGGGAAGACAACTCATTCTAAGTCATAATCCTGTCATCACTAAAGGGTCTCAAAGAAAGCTCAAAAATCTACACACCTGGGAGAACTGAGCATGCATTTCAAGAACAAGAAAAATCCAAAGATTATCTGGTAGTTGAGTTAACAAAATTCTGCCTGCTCCAGAACTGTTCTTTTGAGCTACTAAAATCAGAGGCAGAATAAGGAACATGCCAGCAGGAAGTGATTGTGTGTTCTCATAATGATGGTTTGAGTGCTATTCAAGTGTGCTTCCATACACAGGATATCTATTTCCTAAAAATGTGTCATAGCAATGGATGGTCAACAGATCCTTTGACTGGTCAAGAAATAGAGACCCAAATTTTACAAAACCTTTAGGGATGTTATATCACCAATATTCCTCACACAGCAATGAAATTGAAAGGGACAAAGTGCTTCCAAACTCATTTCTGGAAGCCAGCCTCACTAATCCCCAAACCAAACACTCAACTAGAAAACTACAGGCCAATCTGCTTAATGAACATTCAAAAATCCTCACCAAGATATTGGCAAACAGTATGCAACACATCATCAAAAAGATCATACACCATGATCAAGTAAATTTCATCCTAGAGTTGCAAGGATGGTTCAACATATGCAAATCAATACATGTAATATACTCCCCCCCCAAAAAAAAAACAGAACCAAGGACAAAAAACACATGGTCATATCAATAGATTCAGAAAAGACTTTTGACAAAATCCAACACCACTTCATGATAAAAACCCTGAAGAAAATAGTTATAAAAGGACTATATCTGAATTTGATAAAAGCTATTTATGACAAACCAAGAGCTGAGGGAAAAACCCCAAAAACATTCCCTCTAAATTCATGAACAAGACAAGGTTGCCCACTATCACAACTTCTATTCAACCTAATACCTGAAATATTAGCCAGAGCAATCAGGCAAGAGAAAGAAATAAAAGGGATAAATATAGGAAAGGAAGAACTCAAATTATCATTATTTGCAGATGACATGATACTCTAGATAGAAGACCCAAAGAATTCCACCAAAAAACTTTTAGAATTAATAACCAATTTAAGCAATATAACAAGATACAAAATCAACACACAAAAAATCAATAACATATGTGTACACCAATAATGAATTCAATTAAAAAGAAATTATGAAAATAATACTATGCACAGTAGCATCAAGAAAAATTAAACATCTAAGTATTAACCTAACCAAGGAAGTGAAGAAAACTATAGTACTCTGACAAAAGAAATTGAAGAAGATATCAGAAAATGGAAAAATGTACCTTGTTCCCGGATAGGCAGAACCAATATTATCAAAATGGCCATACTCCTAAAACTGTTATGCAAATTCAACACAATACCAATCAAAGTACGAATAGCATTCTTCACAGAACTAGAGAAACAATCCTAAAATTCATAGGGCACCAGAAGAGACCCACAATATCAAAAGCAATCTTAAGCAACAAGAGTAAAGCAGGAGGCAACACAATACCTGACTTTAAACTATACTACAAAGCAACGGTGATAAAAAACAGCATGGTACTGACATAAAAACAAACTTGTAGCTCAGTGGAACAGAACAGAGGATACAGAAACATCTCCAGATACATTCAGCTATTTGATCTTTGGCAAAGGAGTCAAAGGCATACACTGGAGGAAAGAGCCTATTCAACAAATAGTGCTGGGAAAAATGGTGATTTGCAGAAGATTGAAGCTGAACCCATATCTCTCACCATGTACTAAACTAAAATCAAACTTGATCAAAGATCTAAACATTAAAACAGAAACATTCAACCTACTAGGAGGCAAAATAGGTAAAACACTTGAAGTCATAGATGAAGGCAAGGACCTTCAAATTACACAAGAAATAACATCAAGAATCAACAAATGGGATTACATCAAGTTAAAAGGCTTCTGCACAGCAAAGGAATCAGCTACTAGAATGAAAAGACAACCTACAGAATGGGAAAAAATTTTGGCAGCTATTCATCAGACAGAGTAGTGCCACTAAAATACATAAAGAACACAAAAAAATTAGATCACCTAAAATAAAAGGCCCAATCAAGAAATGGCAAGTGAAATAAACAGAAACTTCTCAAAAAGAGAAGTACAGGGGCCGGGGGATTGAGCTCAGTGGTTCCACCACCTGCCTCTCAAGCACAAGGTCCTGAGTTCAAACCCAGGTACAAAAAAAATAAGAAGGAGAAGGAGAACAAATGGCCAATAAACATATGAAATAATGTTCAGCATCCCTGGCCATTAGACAAATACAGATTAAAGCAATGCTTACATCAGAAAGAATGACAATCATTAAGAAGTCAAAGAATAACAAATGCTGGTGAGCCTGTGGTGAAAAAGAACCTCCCCTACATTGTTAGTGTGGATGTAAAGTAGTACAATCATTATGGAAATCAGTATGGAGAATTCTCAAAGAACTAAAACTAGAAATTCCATATGATCCAGCCATTCCCCTTTTAGGTATCTTCCCCAAAGAGCTAAAAGCGTCATATTACAGCAATATATATGCATACCAAAGTTTATAACAGCACAATTCATAATAGTTAAATCCTGAAAGCAGCCTGTATGCCTATTAACAGATGAACTGATTTTTTAAAATCTGGTGTCCATACATAATGGAATACTAGTTGGCTATAAAGGATAAATTTGAGACATTCATAGGAAAATGGATGAACTTGAAAAACATAGAGTCCACCAAAAAATGTGTACACACACAGTTTACTGTATTAATAAATGTCTGAAAGCTAATGGCCGCTACTATGATCACCTTTTGTAATTGTAGAGGCCAAAAGTAATTTGTATTAATCTCATGATGTCTCAATAAATTTAGTATTAAAAATATTTACACAAGATTTTTTTAATCCGATGTATACATTTGTTGGCAGACTCTGTATAATGTTGAATAAATAAATCAGACACACAAGCTTAAATACCACGTGGTATTTCTCAAAGTACAAAGGAGAGAGGAAAACAAAGGTTGGATAGAAGAAAACGAGGGGATAGATCTCTTGCAAATGGGAAAGGGTCCAGGAGGCCAAGGATGAAGGGGGAAGGGGAAGGGAAACTAAGAAGAATTAAAATATGCTATGTACAGCAACAAAATACAATGCATGTAAAAATTATATGTCATAAACATGAACTAAGAATAATAACAAGAATGAAAATTGGAAAAAGGGATATAGAGATGAAGGGAGGTGGGAAGAAGAAAGGCATTAAAAAAACAAGCTATGCTATGTATACGTATCTACTCTCCAAGATGAGTGTAAATTCATGTACTGCAAGCATGTACTAATAAAATAAAGGAAAGGGAAAAACGATTTAGGCAATGACCTAGTTACCAGGCATTAACCTTCAAAGACAAGGTAAATGCCAATTTTAGTCAGAAAAGCGGTATTAAAAGAGTTTCTATGAAGCTGAGATTTGTGTATTTTATTCTGCATTCCTGGTCATTTCATCCATAGCCTGACTTCTTAGTCATGTTTCTTTGCCTCTGGAGTAGTACTAAAAAGTATAGGGAATGCCTATCCAACATCAAATTTTCATCTAAAAAACTCAATAAAAATTACAAAGCTTAAAAAATGTGTGCTGGATTTCAGAAGTATATAGTAATTTTTAAGAAAGCTTACCATGAACACTTCCAAAAACAACAGGCTTTACAACATCCTGTGCAAAGGAGTAAACATCTACACAGGCCATCAGTCAAAATCTGCTAGGTAATTTGTTTCTCACATACCCTTTCATCTCAGGATAATCAAGTCAATAATCATCTGATTTCTTCTTTACCTAATGATCTGTTGTTAGCCTACCTTTAATAATGAAAGGAAAAAAATTGGTATGTGTTTTAAATCAAATGGTTCTCCTAGGTCTCATGATTTTTATTGTTTCAATATCTTGTTATTATGTCTTTACAGAAGCAATCTCTCAAATAAGAAAAAGAAAAACATCAGTTGCAGGGCTTACAAAGTGAAAAGGAAGATTCTTTCCCAAACTCTTTATCTGTTAAAAAATTAAATTAAATTTAAATGTACAAGACCAAGCACAGTCACTTTCCAAAAAATGAAGCCAAACTGCAAAACTACTTGATAGCTATAGAAGACAGCTCTGACTTTGGGGGATCATTTCTGGTAGCTTCAGCATGAGCGCTGGTCTTTGGCTGCTCAACAGTACTTTCTCTTGCATATACTGGTGTGTTACCATATAAAGGAAAAATATTAGAGATATTCTATATTTTATATATAGGTTTATGTATTGTTGGAGATGTTTTTACTGTGCTGTTTTGGACAAAATAAAGAATTCTGTGTTGAGGCTAAAAAAATTAAATAAAGGAAAAAAACGGAGCCCCAGAGTCACAGGTGATAAAAGGTAAAGCAGAACGATTGCAAATGGATAAGAATCCGTTGCCTCCAACATTTTTGTTCTCTTGCACAAATAAGGTGAGTGATTTGAACATTCATAGGAATAAAGGGAATGGTCCATGACGTGCCTGACTCAGGAAGTAGACGGACTGGAAAGACAGTTTGTTAGGATGGAGAGGCACAACTTGGCATATTTTCGTTTGATGTTTCCCTCGAGTGTGCAAGTCCATGTGTTGAGATTTCTACAGCAACCAGCTAATCCACCAAAAGAAAGCCTTGAAGGTGCGAGATGGGATTCCTGTCAGCACAGGTAGGTCCCATATGGCCATTCACTGCAAAGTGCTGCCAAGGTGATAGTGAACTCTGCCCGGATACAGTCAACTTCAAGTATCATTCTTGAAAAGAGCCGTTGCCTGAGGGAAACATCTGCAGCTGATCGCTCATGGACTTGTGAGACTGTTATCACCCAGAAGTATTTATCTACCTACCACATACCCTTCCTTATGTCCAACATCAATGAAATCCCTACCCAACCCAAAGCAACTCGGAGAGCTGATTAGTTATTTGACTCATAGCCTGGTGCTTCCAACCAACTTGATTAGCTTCATTGGTAAAGAAAACAAATAAAGAAAGGTTGACTTGGGAAATGTAAAGAATTGCCATGAATCAAAAGGAAAAGGCAGTGTAAATCAGTAAGAAGTTAGAGAAAAAGAAAATTTAAAATGTTGTCTTGTTCCTGTTTCCTACTGGTAATTTTTTCCTAGACTAATGTACAAGTCTCCACACCACAAGGATCACCTCATAGAGGTATTTCCTTCATCATGCCAGTAATATCAACATGTTTTTGTTTGTTTGTTTTTTGTTTGTTTATTTGTTTGTTTTTGTACTGGGGATGAACTCCGGACCTTGAGCTTGTGAGGCAGACAGCGGAATCAGTGAGCTAAATTCCTGGCCCAACATCAACATGTTTTAATCCAACCACACTGAGGAAGAATAAAGTTTCCCTCACTCCCTTGCTGTACCCAGCAATGGGCATTTAAATTGGAACCATATTTCCTGTCCTCACACACCTGGAGACACACAAAGGAGGTATAATAGGCTTCTCTCAGTTTCTCCAGTCATCCTGTCCATTCAGCAGGAATCCGTGCCCTGACACAACAACTCACTATTGCCAGGACAGAGAGAAAATCTCATAAGTCCTGCTCCTGCCATTTTGTGCTGCTTGAATCTGGAGAAACCTTTGCTCTACCCTGTCCTGCCTAACTCTACAGCCTGCAAACCTGGTACCATGTTTCAAATATCCATTTGTAAACTCTGTGATTAAACCAATCTAAGAAAATAGAAACAATCACTAAATCCATTTACTTGATTATGAACGAAATGGATAGGCATGTCTTTCTCTGGTAGTATCTGGTGAGATTTGTTCAGACAAAATAACTTCAAGAAACCCTAAGAAAATTTCTATAAAAACACTCTGTGAGGAAATTAAAGAAGAAAACAGACAGTTCCTTCAATTAAATGAAAATGACAATACAACATATCAGAATCTATGGGACACAATGAAAGCAGCCTTACGAAGGAAACTCATAGCAGTGAATACTCATATTAGGAAAACAGAATGCGCCCAATTAAACAACCTGATGCTGAACCTCAAGCTTCTAGAAAAAGAAGAGCAAGACAACCAGAAGCTCATACAAGGGAGGAAATTATAAAGATCAGAGGAGAAATCAATTCAATGAAGACTAAGAGAACAATACAAAAAATCAATGAAGCCAAGAGTTGGTTCTTCGAAAGAATCAACAAAATTGACAAACCCTTAGCCAAACTTAACAGAAAAAGGAAAGAAAAGGCCCAAATCCATGCAAGTAGGAATGAAAAGGGTGAAATTACAACAGACCCACCAGAAATCCAGAGGATCATCAATACCTACTTCCAGAACCTATATGCCAGTAAGATGGAAAATACAGAAGAAATGGACAGATTCCTAGATACATACGAATTACCAAAGTTGAACGAAGAAGACCTAAATATTCTAAACAACCCAATATCAACCAATGAAATTGAAAATGTAATTAAAAACTCATCAACTAAGAAAAGCCTGGGCCCTGATGGCTTCACTGCTGAATTCTACAAGACATTTAGAGAGGAACTGCTGCCATTACTGTTTAAACTCTTCAAAGAAATTGAAAGGGAAGCAATACTCCCAAATTCATTCCTGGAAGCAAGCATCACCTTGATCCCCAAAGCAGAGAAAGACCCAACTGAAAAAGAGAACTATAGGCCAATCTCACTAATGAACATAGATGCAAAAATCCTTAATAAGATAATGGCAAACAGAATGCAGAAGATCATCAAGAAGATCATACACCCTGATCAAGTGGGATTCATCCCAGGGATGCAGGGATGGTTCAATATACGAAAATCAATTAATGTAATACACTATATCAATAGAGCCAAGGACAAAAACCATATGATTATCTCCACAGATGCAGAAAAAGCATTTGACAAAATCCAACATGCATTTATGATAAAAACCCTACAAAAAATTGCAATAGATGGTCTCTACCTCAAACTGATAGAAGCCAGCTATGAAAAAACAACAGGCAATATCATACTAAATGGTCAAAAACTGAAATCCTTCACACTAAAATCAGGAATAAGACAAGGATGTCCGCTATCACCACTCTTGTTCAATATAGTTCTGGAAACATTAGCCACAGCAATTAGACAAGAGAAAGAAATAAAAGGAATAAAGATAGGAAATGAAGAAGTCAAGTTCTCATTATTTGCAGATGACATGATACTCTATATAGAAGACCCCAAGAACTCCACCAAAAGTCTTCTAGACTTAATAACCAAATTCAGTCAAGAAGCTGGTTACAAGGTCAACACACAAAAATCAATAGCTTTCCTCTACACTAATGACAGACTCACTGAGAGAGAAATAGGGCAAATAACTCCTTTTACAATAGCATCCAAAAAACTGAAATACCTAGGAATCAACCTAACGAAAGAAATCAAAGAACTCTTCTCTGAAAACTATGGCACTCTGAAAAGAGAGATTGAAGATGATATCAGAAAATGGACAGACATCCCCTGCTCCTGGGTAGGAAGGATTAATATAGTGAAAATGGCCATACTTCCAAAACTGCTATATAGATTTAATGCAATTCCAATTGAGATCCCAGCAGCATACTTCATGGACCTGGAGAAAACAATCCAAAAATTTATTTGGAACAAGAAGAGACCCAGAATAGCAAAAGCAATTCTAGGTAACAGAGACATGGTAGGGGGTATCACAATCCCCAACCTGAAACTCTACTACAAAGCTACTGTGATAAAAACAGCATGGTACTGGCAAAGAAACAGACTTGAGGACCAGTGGAACAGATTAGAAGATGCAGAAACAATGCCAGACACACTCAGCCATCTCATCTTTGACAAAGGAGCCAAACACCCTCACTGGAGGAAAGATAGCCTCTTTAATAAATGGTGCTGGAAAAATTGGGCTTCAACTTGCCAAAGATTAAAACTAGACCTATATCTCTCACCATGCACTAAACTAAAATCAAAATGGATTAAAGATCTAAATATTAAAATAGAAACACTGGGGGCCAAGGATTTAGCTCAGTGGTTCTGCCACCTGCCTCTCAAGGGCAAGGTCCTGAGTTCAATCCCCGGTACCAAAAAAAAATAGAAACACTGAACCAGTTGGAACAGAGGTTAGGTAGAACTCTTGAAGACATCGGTGTAGGAAAAGATTTTATGAACAAAACCTCAGTTGCCTGTGAACTAGCACAAACAAGTGGGATCTCTTTTTATTAAAAAGCTTCTGCACAGCAAGAGAAACCACCAGCAGTGTGAAGAGACAACCCACAATGTGGGAAAAAATCTTCACCTGCTCTTCCACAGACAAAGATCTACTATCTTGAATCTATAAACAACTTAAAAAGATCAGACCTCCCAAATTTAAAGACCCAATCCGAAAATGGGCATCTGAAATGAACAGACTTTCTCAGACAAAGAAGTAGAAATAGCAAATAAATACATGAAAAAATGTTCAACATCACTGGCCATTCGGCCAATGGAAACAATGCTGAGATTCCACCTCACTCCAGAAAGAATGGCTGCTATCATGAAATCAACCAACAACAAATGCTGGTGGGGCTGTGGGGAAAGAGGAACCCTGCTCCACTGCTGGTGGGAGTGTAGACTGGTGCAACCACTGTGGAAATCAGTATGGAGATACCTCAAAGAACTAGGACTGGAAGTCCCACTTGACTCTGCTATTCCACTGCTGGGGATCTTCCCCAAAGAATTCAAAGAATCATACCACAGTGATATATGTGTGCCCATGTTCATAGCAGCACAGTTTGTAATAGCTAAAACTTGGAAACAGCCCAAATGCCCATCAACTGGAGACTGGATAAAGAAAATGTGGGGGGTTTTTATAAAATGGAGTACTACTGAGCCATAAAAACTGAGAAATTAGAGACATTTATAGCTAAATGCATGCACATTGAGGCAATACTCTTAAGTGAAATAAATAGGACACACATGTGTAAATACCAAATAGTTTCTCTGGTGTGAGAAACTGAAAGTGTAAATAAGGACTAAATGTATAATAGGTAATGTGAACTAGGAAGAAAAGGGGCAAAGGGGAAGGAAGTGGGAGGGCTAGGGGAAAGGATAGAAGGGAATGGGATTAATATGAGAAAATGGAAAAATAGGAACAAAATCTTTGTAAACAGGCAGGACTGGAGGGGTTGAAGGGAGGGCTGGGCAAGGGTGAAAAATAAGAACCAAGAGAGACTATGTAAAGGTGCAAATTTCCAATGATGAATGTCATTATATTGTATACCTAAAATGTACCAATGATTAGAATGAATAATCGATAATGCAAAATAAGAAGAAAAGGTCCAAAGGGGTTGGGGTAGTGGGAGAGGCAGGGGAAAGGAAAGAAGGGAAAGGAAAAATGATGAGAAATGGAAAAAATGGAAATAAAGTCTTTGTAAATAGGGAAGGGTGGAGGGGGTGAAGGGAGGGCTAGGAATGGGGAAAAAATAAGAATCAAGATGCATCATGTAAAGGTACAATTCCCAATGAGAAATGTAATTGTGTTGTATACCTAAAATGTATCAATAAAAGAATTTAACAACAACAACAACAAAAAAGAAAATCATTGTGATCACACAACTATCTCTTGTAATGATATCTTCATTCTATAAAGTAAATCCCATTGCCTAGGCCTCATCTAACTAATAAGGTGTAAAGGACCCAAATGAGAGATAATAACTTCATTCTGTGGAGTTAAATGTTTCATAATGCTGACATTGGAATACATCCTATTGGAAAGGCAGAAGCAAATGGGAATTCTTATTCTCCTGAAAGAGCAGGCAGGACTATCTTGGTGGCTGAATTTACTTTTTTATGGCCATTCCTTTTCCATCTTTCATATTTATCTTCTTGGGATTAAAGAAAGCAAGAATCACGTACATTCATAGTCAATTCACACCCCAATTACCAGCAACTTATTTGGCTTCAGCATTGGATTCAAGTGTTGGTCTTAAAGAGGAAAAAGGCTAAAAAGACTGCAGATTCTCTCAGAATTTTATTTCCCCTGATGCATGGAACATAATTTATTAAAAGTTATAACATTTTATTGTATGTGTCTTTGTCTTAAAGACATGTTTTAAAGCAAATGGTAACTACTCAACTTGAAGACTAAAGAAAATCACTGATCCTCTGACTCACCATAAATTATGCCTGGCCCTAGCCATAAAGCTATCAGTAGCATTGATTTAGTATGATTATAAAGTTGCTTAATATTCACTTCTAATGATCTACCTTCTCTTCCTGGATGTCCAGTGTTTTCATTTTTGTCCTAGGGCATTTTACTCAAATTCTTATAATTTATGTACTGTATATCTGTGAAAAGAATAATTCTCTACCACTCATCTCCTAACTCTCTTTTTTGCTTCAGCTGTCCCTCAAAAACATGATGGACATTATTGTTCTCCATGACATTCATTCCCACAACTTTCTCTTTGCCATAATAGTACTCCAGCTGAGGAGAAATTCCAACCACTTCCACATGGTCATGTGTCTCATGTAGTCAATCTTCCATTCCTCCTCCTGGTGACTGGATTAGAAATGGACATGTGATATCATCTATTATGGTTTAGATTTAAAATGTTCCACAAAATTTATGTTTTCAAAGGTGAGACTTTTGGAAAAAGATTGAATCCTGAAGTCACTATATCATCAGTGGATTAACCCATTGATAAGTTCATAGCTGAATACGCTGTGAGGAAGTGGAGTCCAGTTGGAGGAGGTAGCATTTTGGGTGTGCCAGTAGAGGATGCTGGCTCTTCCCTGGCTTTGTATGCTTCCTGGCTGCCATGTGTGCTCTGTAATGCCCTTTTACCATACCATTTTTGCCTTGGACCCAGCCAACAATGGACTGAACCCTCTGAAACCATGAGCCAAAATAAATCTTTCCTCCTTTAAATTGTCAGTATCAGGTGTTTTGTTCCAGTGACAGAAAAGCTGACTAATACCTATCTATCCAAGGAAAGTCTGCAAGGGATGGTAATAGTTTCTCAGAAGGATTCTTTATTAACAAAAAGATGCATGGATATATTCCTTCATATTTCTCTGGATGGTACATGTGGCATGACATTTATCTTTATATCAACAGACATGCATGTTATAATCTTTCACAAAGTAATTTAAAGAGATCAATACTTATGTGAAAGACACCTACGTATTTAATATTGCATTATTAATGTTGATTAGAATGACCCATTACTAAGGTAAAAATTTAATGCAATCAGAAGACTTACTTTCAATTTATATTATAATGATAGGTTTAGTTGTATCCTCAGGACAGAAGAGAGTAACTGATTATCCAGGAGCACAAAGAGATACTCCATACTTGCTATCTAATTCATGGTGTTGAGTATGGGGAGAAAGCAGGTCCAGCCCCATCTCAGAACAGATGCACTCCTCCAAATGTAAGTGAAAATCATTCAGCAGTTTAGAAAGAGCCCTGGCATATAACCAGGAGGCTGAAACATAGTGCTTTACACTTCTGGTAGGCAAGCTCTCTCTGTGGAGCTCAGTTTCCCTCTCTGTTAGGCAGGCTTGAACTCATTGATCCAGAAGTCACTTCAGTTACAGAACCCTTTAATGTGGTGATACATTGACAGTTGCCCCATATTCAAGAAAGGAGTAGCCTGGTTTAAGATATTCAGAAGCACAGGAAGTGTGAAGAAAGGACTTTCCAATAGTCATGATTACTCAAGGGCATTCTTTTACTTTTGAGTGAATAAAAATGTGATGACGTGTAGCTCCTCATGCCCTGCCCTCCTTCCACTCTCTTTCTTGCCTGCCCTGTTACTTCTTGGCAAGCCTTATTTCTCTCTTCTCCAGAAGTACCCACAAAGGGAAGAGAGAATAGGTTGTGCCCAGGCTCAGAACAGGCACAAGCCCGGAATCCTTCTCCACAAATCCTTCTCAAAGCTATTGAGTCTTCAGGCAGCAGAAAGATGGCTCTATTTCCAGTGAAGCTTGACCCTTCAGGACCAGCACCTGTTCCTATTCACCTAGTAGCTTTCTTCTTGAAGGCAAATTACAACTTTGTGGTGTGTAATTTTATGCATCAATTTGGCTAAGCCATAGCAACCCAATTTTGGTCAAACACTAGTCTGGATTTTGCTATGAAGGTATTTATTTGATGTGATTAACACTCAGGTCAGCAGACACTGAATAAAGCAGATTGCTCTACATAATACGGATAGGTCTCTTTGAAGCAGATGAAGACTTTAAGAGAAAAGAATAAGGTTCCTCCGAAAAGGCCTACAGGCTTGCCCCTGTTCTTTAAAATTCTCTCTCTCTCTCTTTCTCTCTCTCTCTCTCTCTCTCTCTCTGAAGAATCCTAAGATACTTAACACTTATGGATGCACAAATTCAAGGTTTCCTGAATCCAGATCCAAAAGAAAGACTCTGTAGGACCAACATATTTTCTGGCTCATTAGTTGCTCACCTGGTTTATATGCTCCACCAATCACAGCTAGCACTTTGTGAGTGATTATCCAGAAGAATTCTAAGATATCCTGGGAGTAATTGCATGATTACAATGCAACTGAAGTAGGAAATTTGATTTTATGCCTAAATTAAATTTTGAAAAATGTTGTTATACTAAAACTATTTCTCCATTCTGTACTGTTTCTGGTGATTATGTCTAAAATGTGTGTTTTGTTTCTCTTTTGTGTTGTGGGGAATGATTCTTTATTGTTCTCTATAAGATATTTCTAGTTGATCTTAGTGTTCTGCCTGGTGTCTGGAACTCTTTTTTATTTTTTAACTTCACTTAGAATTAACAGATAGCTGTGTGGATATATAAAAAGTGCATGTAATTTAAGAATCTAGTACAAAATTGATTCTATTTCTTGGAACATTATCAAAAGTCATAACTGAAATACATTAATTCCTTTATTTTCTGGATTATAGTCAAAAATTAATAAATTAAATACATAGAATATAATATATTCTAAGAAGATTTAGTCAAAGAAGCTCTAGGAGAACAATGTTTATGAACTATTCTGATATATCTGCTAGTTGGCATTCATATAATTTTTTTCCCTAAGAATTGTGGATACAGTATATCCCTCAAATGCCTGTATCCTCACAAAAACTGTTAATCAACTTTGTGTTGCCAATACAGAATACTTAACATACAGAGCTGCCCCCAGTGCAGAGGAGGTGAACCTTCTGGGCCACTGTGCCACCACCCCAAGCGCCAAGGAGGTGAGCTATGGGGACACCAGCAGCACACATCCTCCCCCCACCCCCTGTTGAAATGAGAAGACAAATAAACATAAGTCTCAAAACCAGACTCCCAGATCACCTAAAGCAACCCAAAAGGGAAACAAGATGGAACAGTATGACACTCGACCACCTGGACTCCTTGAACTGGCAACCAAAGAGGATCAGGAAGAAATGAAATCAGAAATAATTTTTCAGATAACAGCAGAGACTGTTAAGTCTTGCCCATAGTGCAAGACTTGATTAATAAATCTAGAGAGGACATAGACAAAAAAAAATAGAGGAGCTGAGAAACATGATGGAATCCCAACATAGGAAACAAATGGAATCCATCAAACAGATGCAAACATCCAGGAGATTAAAAACTTCATTCCACTGAAAATTTATGCAGCAGAGTGAGCCAATGTGAGGACAGAATATCAGATATAGAAGATAAGATTGTGATTAGTGACCAGGAAAAGAAAAATTTCTTTAAAATAGTAAGGGACCATGAGAAATCAATCCAGCAGCTACTAGATGATTCAAAGAAGAATAACATAAGACTGATCAGAGTCAATGAAGAAACAGTAGAGAGTGCATAAAACATAAAGAAACTATTCACAGAAGTGATGGCAGAAAACTTCTCAAGCAGGGGGAAAGAACTTGACAAACAGATAAGTGAGGCATATAGGACTCCAAATACCCTTGATAAAAAAAATTCTACACATAGGCATATAATAGTTAAGATTCCAGAAACACAACAGAAGAACAAAATTCTATAAGCCGTTAGATAAAAGAAACAAATCACATACAAAGAAAAGCCCATCAGAATCACAGCCAACTTCTCAACACAAACCCTCAAGACAAGAAGAGCTTGGAGTGACATATTCCAAGACCTAAAGGAAAAAAGCCTCCAACCCAGATTCATGTACCCTAAAAAACTATCTTTCAAAATTGGTGGAGAAATAAGATACTTTCATGACATAGAGCACCTTAGAAACTTCATGAATACCAAACCAGCACTCCAAATAATTTTATACAAGATCCTAAGAAAAGGCAACAAGGATCACAACCCCAGGATGCCCAGCAGAATGAATCCATCAAGCACAACAAGAAATTAAACACACAGGGTCAGGATCCAACAAAAAGAAAAAGTCATGACAAGGATAAATCAATGTGTATCAGTTATAATCATCAAGGTTAATGACCTCAATTCACCAATGAAAAGAAATAGACTGGCAGAATGGGTAAAGACCAAGATCCAACAATATGCTGCATGCAAGAAACACACTTAATTCAAAAACAAACTCATAGACTGAAAGTTAAAGGGAGGAAAACAATATTCCATGTGGCAGGAACCCCAAAAAAACCAGGAGTAGCTATTCTCTTTATAGATCAAGTAGATTTCAAACCAACACTGATTAAGAGAGACAAAGAACACTACATCCTTCTAAAGGGAACAATCCAACAGGAAGAGATGACAATAATAAATATGCATGCACCAAATACTAGTGCACCCAACTATATAAAACAAATACTAAAGGGCATGAAAAAGCAAATAAGCACTAATACAATAACAGTAGGGTACCTCAATACCCCACTGTAACAAATAGATACATCAGCTGGACAAAAAATAAGCAACGAATACTAGAACTCAATCAAACTCTTGAAGAAATCAGCTTAACAGATGTTTACAGAGTGTTCCACCCCACAAAATCAGAATACACATTCTTTTCAGCTGTATACCAGTCATTCTCCAAAATAGACCACATAATCTCTCATAGAACATGTTTAAGTGAGTGCAAAGGAATTGAATTTATCCCCTGTATATTTTCAGAACACAGTGCGGTGAAATTAGAGATCAATAGCAAAAGAAACTGCAACAATTTCATAAACACATGGAAAGTGCACAACACACCTCTGAATAACCAATAGGTCACAGAGGAAATTAAAGAAGAAAGCAGACAGTTCCTACAATTAAGTGACAATGACAATACAACATACCTGAATCCATGGGACACAATGAAAGCAGACTTACAAGGGAAATTCATAGCAGTGAATACTCATATAAGGAAAATAGAGAGAGCCCAATTAAACAACCTGATGCTGAACCTCAAGCTTCTAGAAAAAAGAAGAGCAGGACAAACCCAAAGTTCATACAAGGGAGGAATTATAAAGATCAGAGCAGAAATCAATGCAATGGAGACTAAGAGAATTATACAAAAAAATCGATGAAGCCAAGAGTTGGTTCTTTGAAAGAATAAACAAAATTGACAAACCCTTAGGCAACCTTATCAGAAAAAGGAAAGAAAAAGCCCAAATGCATGCAGTTAGGAATGAAAAGGATGAAATTACAACAGACCCAGAAGAAATCCAGAGGACCATCAATACCTACTTTGAGAACCTATACTCCAATAAAATGGAAAACACAGAGCAAACAGACAGATTCCTAGATACTTATGAATTACCAAAGTTGAACGAAGATGACCTAAAAATTCTAAAGGACCCAATACCAATCAATGAAATTGAAAATATAATTAAAAACTTACCAACTAAGAAAAGCCCAGGTCAAGTCCCATTTGACCCCACTATTCCACTGCTGGGGATCTTCCCCAAAGAATTAAAAGAATCATACCACAGTGATATATGTGCGCCCATGTTCATAGCAGCACAGTTTGTAATAGCTAAAACTTGGAAACAGCCCAAATGCCCATCAACTGGAGACTGGATAAAGAAAATGTGGGTTTTTTATAAAATGGAGTACAACTCAGCCATAAAAAATGAGAAATTAGAGACATTTATAGCTAAGTGGATGCACATTGAGGCAATACTCTTAAGTGAAATAAATAGAACACACATGTGTAAATACCGAATAGTTTCTCTGGTGTGAGAAACTGAAAGTGATATAGTGCATTACATTTATTGATTTGCATATGTTGAACAATCCCTGCATCTCTGGGATGAATCCCACTTGGTCAGGGTGTATGATCTTCCTGATGATCTTCTGCATTCTATTTTCCAGTATCTTATTATATTATTTTTGCATCTATGTTTATTAGTGAGATTGGCCTATAGTTCTCTGTTTTGGTTGGGTCCCTCTCTGCTTTAGGGATCAAGGTGATGCTTGCTGCCAGGAATGAATTTAGGAGTATTACTTTTCTTTCAATTTCAATGAAGAGTTTAAACAGTAGTGGCAGTCGTTCCTCTCTAAATGTCATGTAGAATTCAGTGGTGAGGCCATCAGGACCTGGGCTTTTCTTTTTTTTTTTTTTGTATTAAATTCTTTTATTGGTACATTGTAGGTATACAACACAATTACATTTCTCATTGGGAATTGTATCTGTACATGATGTATCCTGGTTCTTATTTTCTCCCCATTCCTAGCCCTCCCTTCACCCCCTCCACCCTTCCCTATTTACAAAGACTTTATTTCCATTTCTCATCATTTTTTCCTTTCCCTTCTTTCCTTTCCCCTGCCCCTCTAGAGACCAAGCCAGAACCAAACTAGCAATAGCACTAGAGTTGAACTAGGTACTGAGCTATCCTGGTTGTTTTTCTGTATCCTTTGCACTGTACCAGTGGCCCTCCTCTATAAATACGTCTTCCAGACTGGACATAACATAAGCTGATTAGTCCAGCTTATACTTAACCTCAGACTTCTGATAATAATAGAATAGACTAATAGACTAATAGACTTCTGAGAACATAATCTGAGTTTGACAACTTATTTCCTTACCCTTTTCTTATAATAATCCTTCTTTCTTTTTTTTCTCCCTCCTTCCTTCTTTCTCTTTTCCTTTTTCTTTATCTTTTTCTCTCTTTTTAAAAACAGAGTTTTAGTTTTACTAAGTTTCCCAGGCTATTCTGGAACTTCTGGATTCAAGTGATCCTACTGCCCCAGCCTTCTAAGTAGCTACAGGTAATTACAGGTGTACCATTGTGCCTGGCTTTTACAATATTTCTTATTGTCAATAAAGTACTGTGGATTTATCCTTTTGGATGACAATTCATTACTGAGCCACAAATTTAGCCTTATGAGATCCTTTTGATCTTGACTTTAATCATATAGTATAGATACTGAACACTCAGTGAACATATTTTCTACATTTATAATCATGATATTAATAAAACATTAATGTAGGACATGCCTCTGAGGACTTTTCTTAAATTTTGTAATTATCCTTTAATTTATATGTTTTGTTGTCAAAAAATTTGCATCTATCTAAATTTACCATTTTCTGGGATATGTCTTCAGTTGTTCTATACTGACATCACAAAAATATTTGTGTCTGTTACTTTTTTTAAAATCAAGAGTCATTATTGCTCTGGACAGAATTTCCTTCCCCACTCAATATGTGACGCTCTGACTCACTATGTGTGGAGACAGGGCCTTTATGGAAATAATTAAGAATGAATGAGGTCATAAGAGTGGGGTACTAATCCAATAGGATTGGTGGTCTTACAAAAAGAGAAAAAGAAACCAGGCACAATGTTGCATACTTATAGTCCTAGCTACCTTGGAGACTGAGGCAGGGGGATTGCTTAAACTCAGGAGTTTGAAACCAGCCATACTCACATCTTGCACACATATATACCAAAGAAAGGCCACGTGAGTACACAGCATAAGCGATTTCCTCTGAGTAGATAAATTTCAACTTCCAAGACTGATCCATTCTTTTCTAAGTGATTTTAAAACTTTTATTAAGTTATGATTTCTAGAGTTTTCTTAGTATCAACATTATGCATACTTTATTTATTTTTTTTTTTTGGTACCAGGGATCAAACTTGGGTCCTTGAGCTTGGGCGGCAGGAACCACTGAGCTATACATACTTCTTTATAGCTTCAAGAAATGGCCCCGTTTTCCTTTTGAACAGTCAAAATTTGACCATGTCTTATATCACCACCATTTCACAGAGATCATAGATACATAATCACATCAACCAGTTTCTTCCCAACTAGCAGCCTGGCAAATATGTGGTAAGAAATCAAAACCTTTTGAAGTTTCACCTGTGTCTCCTTTTGACATCTCCTGGCCCCAGCCTGATGCTTGGTTTGTGATAAGTACCCACAACTGTTTACCCAAATGAAATGCAACTTACTGAAGAATGAGTTGTTGAAAGTGTCAACAAATAATAAAGACAATGTGCCTAGGAAACTATAAAGTACCATATAAAAAGTCTTAAATTTTTTATGATACCTAAGGGGGTCTATCAAGAAACAGAAATAGGTAACACATTAGGGGTATAAGAAATAACAAGGAGTGAATCATGCCCTGCCGGAGGTTTCCTGATGTTTGTTACAGAGCACATTAGGGTCAGCAAACCACTGCATCAGATGAACCCCAACATAAGTGGTGGCTCAGATATAACAAGTTTATTTCTTGTTCATATACTACTGTTCCCAGTTGGCTCAGGGGAAGGGGAGGGAATGGTGAGCAAGGAAACTCTTTCATCCAAGGAAATAGAAAAAGAGCTGAGGGCTGTGCAAGATACGTTTTTATGGGCCAGATCGGAAGGAGAGGCCCATAATGTCCATTCATATTTATTTCATGAACTAAACTTATTTCATGGATTGCTGTGTGGGCTGCAATGAGGGCTGAGAATCACCATACATCTACAAGCCTGAGAACAACTGACATGGTTCAGTGAAGATCCAGCCTATCTCCAATTATAAATCTTGCTAACTACTAAAAAGTTTTAGGAACACTATCTGGCCTATCTGCGGGCCAAACAAAGTACCCCAAAAGGCTGAATGTAACCCAGGAACTTCCCTCTTTCAGCTGTACACTGTATACATGTCAAGTGCTATATTATGTAGGATATAACTCTAGGGTACAGAAATACAAACTCACTTAGAGTAGCATATGATTGTCTTGGAATCCAGTAGACTTTGTTTTATAACTTTTCATTCATTCCATGGGAACACTCTCTAGTTCTAATTCCTTTTATTATTTTATTGACTACGGTGATTTAAAAGCAGCATGTAAGTCTATACATTCTTGTAGCATGGGGATTCATTCTAAGATACCCCAAAGACAAGAAAAATCTGAGTCTCATATAAAATGGTATAGTATTTGCACATCAGAATGTGTTGTATAATCTAAATTACCTCAAGATTACTTGGAACACCTACTATGTAAATAGTTATTAGACTGTGTTGGTTAAGGAATAATGACCACAAAAAATAGTCTGTACATATTCAATATACATTTTTTCTTTTTTGCAAGTATTTTCAATCTGAAGTTTGTTGAAGCCATGAATACAGAACCCACAGATATGGAGAGAGAATTACATTTGTGCTGTACCTCCTTTCTCTCAAGTGACCCTTTCAGTTTTTCAATAGTAATCACCAGCCACCTCTCTCACCTTTGTTCCCAGTGCACCACGTATAGCTACCCTTTCCAAAGTCATTTCCCTTTTTCCTTTATTAGTACATATTTAGAGTATATAAGGTTTACATTAGTCTTAGGGAGTAGGTACATAACATATCTTAATTCTCTTTATTCCCCTTCTTCTCTCCTCCCAGCCCCCCTCCCTCTGTCTATAGTCCTCCTTCTTATTTGCAAAAGATCTATCTCCCTGTTTCCTATTATTTATCTTCCATTTTGTTTTTTAAAATTATCTATTCTTTGGGTTTACAAGAGAAAATATTATGTATAAGCTTTTGTGCCAGATTTGTTTCACTGAAAAATTATGGTCTCAAGGTAGACCCATCTTCCTACAAAGGACTCACATTTATCCCTCTTTATGGCAGAGTAGTACTCAATTATGTATAAATGCCACATTTTCTTTTTCTATTCATCTGTTGATGGACATAGGCCACTTCCAAGATTTAGCTATTATGAATTGTGCTACTACAAACATGAATATGCATGTATCACTATGGTATGATGTCTTTAACATTTTTGGGAAGATATCTAGAAAGGGAATAACTGGATCAAATCAAATCTTCAGTTTCAGTTGCTTTAAATATCTTCATGATGACTTCCATAGTGGTTGTACCAGTTTACATTCCCACCAATAAGGTGCCTTTTCCCCCAAAGCCTTGCCAGCATTTATTATTTGATTTTAGAATCTCAATGTTGTTTTAATTTGCATTTCTCTAATATTAGGCCAGAGATGCTGAGCATTTTTTCACATATTTATTGACCATTTGTACTTCTTATGAGAAGTATTGATTCATTTTACTTGCCCATTTTTATTGTTCATTTATTTTTATTTATATTTTTATTTTGTGAGGTGTGATTTTTTTATTTCTTTGTAAATTCTAGAAATAAGTCTTCCATCAGAGGAGTAGCTAGCAAAAAGTTCATCCCATTCTTTAGGTTGTCTCTTTACTTTATTGATTGCCTCCCTTTCTATCCAGAAGCTTTTTAATTTGACATGATCCAATTTGTTGATTCTGACAAACTGACTTGGCAGAAGTTTCTACATTTGATTGGCAGGAAAGAGTGGGATGAAATGGGAAGAGGAAGACTTGCAGTGTGTGCTGGAAGTCATCTCAGGGCCTGCCTGGCAGTCTCTTGAGCTCTCTTCCTCTTCTGTCTCTTTTCTTCTCTTTAGCTGTAGGGTAGTGTTCAGATACTCTGAATTCATCCTAGCCTGCAAATAATAAGAAAAAAAGAAGCTACACTGAAGAGTAAAAGAGATTTCTAAATATAAATTTTAATTTCCAATCATTTGAAGCCATCTCTCGCCCCAATCACTTTTTAACAAATAAAAGGCAACTTTGCTGAGGGCCTTGATTTGCTTTGGCTTTGAAAAGAATTGCTAAGGAAGGAAAAATGTTTGCTCTACATTCCAGTTAAAGTTGTTTCCCTCAAGAAGTCCATAGTCTAGAGGAAATTTTAAAAAATACTTAAAAATCCTTGCTACTAGGAATATATTTGGTGGGTTTGAAAAAGACATATGAAGAAAATAAACTCTGACAAAGGCATAAGGAATTGAGCAAAGTCTAGTGTTGACAAAAATATCTAAAATAGGCATGGTCTCCATAGGCAGGTGTCTTAGTACATTCAGAAAGGTGTCTTAATCAGTTCAGGCTACTGGACCAAAATGCCCTAAAATTTGGGGTTTATAAACAACAAAAGTTTACTTCTCAGAATGCTATAGCTTGAAAGTCAAAGACCAAGAACCTAGCAGATTCAGTGTCTGATGAGGTTCCATTTCCTGTGTGTGTGTGTGTGTGTGTGTGTGTGTGTGTTGTTAGTTTTTTGAGACAGGGTCTCAGAAATGTAGTCTAGGCTGGCCTAGAAATCACTGTGTAGCCCAGGCTGGCCTCGAACTGGTGATCCTCCTGCCTCAGCTGGGATTACAGGAGTGTTTTATATGGCCAAAGAACTCTCTTGGACCTAGAAGAGCACTGATCTCATTTAGGAAGATTCTGTCATGTTGATTTAGTCACTTTGCAGAGGCCTTTCTTCCTAATACCTTCACACTAGTGACTAGGTTTCAACATGTGAATTTTGAAAGAACACAAATATTAAGACCATAGCAGTAATGATAGAAAAAAACAGCCAGGAGGATGTGTACATATCAGTGTACATAAAAATCATAAGCCTAGAGACAGGGATTTAGCTCAGTGGTTCCGGTGTGTGCCTTGCAAGCACAAGGTCCCGAGTTCAATCCTCAGTACCAAAAAAAAAAAAATCGTAAGCCTATTTCCTTTGTCCAAGCAATTACTTCTAATCATTTATCTTAAAGAAATAATAAGATAAGCATTGAAAGGCATATATGTAATTTACTTGACTATAATATGGTATACAATGGGACATTTGGGGAATTTTTGAATATTCATTTATAAGGAGCCAATTAAAGAAATTGCACTTATATAAACAAGCACCATATAATCATTTTAAAAGATGAAACAAATCTATGTAGATTAAAATTGTAAGACATCAACTATTTTCAGTAAATGATAAAGAGATTAATTAAACATAATATAATCCTAATTAAGGAAAATGTTTATAGTGGTGTTGGAATATCCAACAGGATACTTACTAAATTATGTCAGTAGAGGAGACTCTAGGAATTATCAGAGTTATCATTTTAACATCATCATTATGTTCATCAGCATTATCATTATCATTTGGGGGAACATACCATGTATCAGACACTAAACTAGGCAATTTACAAATAAGATCTCATTAAGTCCCTATGACAACTCTGTTAGATATTATAATACAGACTTTAAGTATGAAGAAAGTTTGCTACAGAAAAGTAACTTGGTCAAGGTCTCACAGTAATGACTTGCTGCATTAGACTCAAACATCTCCTTTTGACTTAAACGCTCCCTCTTGGGCGAGGGATTTAGCTCAGTGGTGCCATTGCCTGCCTCACAAGCACAAGGTCCCAGGTTCGATCCTGGTACCAAAAAAAAAAAAAAAAGCTCCCTCTCATTAGGAAACATTATGACTGCATGAGATGTATCACCTATCTTCCATACAGTGAGTTTATAATCTAATGATTAGGGATGAGAGAGACAATACACACAACTGAAAGTGATGATGGTAATAACAATTATGAGAATCACTGAGACTTAGCGGTTCTTGTTTACCAAATTCTACCCTAAATGTTTTCTTTACAAACATCTTTGAACCTCACAGCAACTATGTGGTAGATGCTATTATTAGCTCACTTTACAGAAAAGACAAGTGAGGCCCAAAGAAGGTCAGAAATTTTCTCAAGGTTATACAGTTTCAGGATCTTAGTGTTTAGCTAATCCACTTACACTACCTCTTAAAGTAACATATGGAAGGAACCAACAAATTTTTAGGAGGAAAAGGGACAAGATTATTTTTAAAAAGAAACTTGTACTTTTCCTGGGGATGAGGATTTTGCCTTCCCCTCTCCCCCTGGTTTCCAGCCTAAAAGAAAGCCTGGGAAATAAACCCTGTAATAAAACTTTTGTTGAATGGAGAAGGCATTTCAGCAGAACTTTTCAGGACAGTTAGACATGTGCTATGGGCAAGTATGTCAAGTGAGCAGGTCCATTTCAGACAAAAGAAATGACATGTGCATCACTGTGAAGAGTGATGAGAGTTAGGCTCCAAGAGTGGGAACCTAAGAAAAGTGTAATGATTTAGATTTAAAATGTCTCCAAAAACTCTCATGTATTTACAGTGTGGCTTTTTAGAAGATGATTGAACCATGGGTCACTATAGTCATGAGTGGATTAACAGCTAAATGTGCTGTTAGATAGAAGAGGGGGATCCAGGGGATTTGACCTTGAAGGGGTGTTCTTGTCCATGGTGGCTTCTCTCCCCCTCCTCCTCCTCCTCCTCCTCCTCCTCCTTCTTTCTTTTTTTCTCTCTCTCCTTCTCCCTCTCTCCCCTCTTCCCTTTTCTGATTTCCATGGGTTGAGTAGCTTTCCTCTGCCACACCCTTCCACAATCCTGTTTCTGCTGTGGAGCCAGGCAACTATGGATGGACTGAACCTTCACAAACTGTGACCCAAAATAAACCTCTTTTGCTTAAAATGAGGGTATTGGCTACTTCGCCCCATCAATGGGAAAAGGATGAATACAGAAGGCTATTTGGTTGAGCTTTAAAGTCCATAGAAGAGCTGGGGATGATAAGTTTGCAAAGTTTAGTTATAAACAAATGATGGCAGGCAAAGGAATTTGCATTAATAGTGTAGAAGAGTGATTATGGGATTGTTATGCTAAGGATGAAGAGAATACAGAGGCAAAATATAATAAGAATGTATAATTGATATAAAGTTTCTTGGGACTGGTCCAAGTAGGGCATTGTGGTTTGTTTAAAAATGACTGCAAATTCTTTGATAGTGTTGCCTCTGGGAGATGGTGTTTGTGTCTTTTCTTCTTGAATATGAACCCGTAGCTGTTTCAAGCAATAGAGTGAACCACAAGAGACATGGAGTGTCTTCCAAGGTTAGGTCCTAAATATAGTTTCTAGCTAGCCAGCCACCACATTGGAGGTATGATTACCCCGAGACCTCCATTCTGGAGAAGCCACATGTGAACATCCCAGTCAACTGTCCCAACTGAATCCAGTCTTCTGCTATGCCCACCAAAGCACTGAGGTTCACAAGGACAGCTGCCTTCAGCTCTCCAGACCAGCCTATCTATGAAATGAGTACTAGAAAGTAACTGCATCATTCAAGGCCAAGAGAGGTGGATTTGCCCGGCTGAAGCTGGCATGAATTTCTGACTTGTTATATCACAAGCTATGCTAAAATTGTTTTAAGCCATTAAATTGGGGGAGGGGGGTTTCTGTACACAATTTTTCAAAGAAACCAGGACATTTGGGAGGAATGGAGGTGGTTATTAATATCTATGCCTAAACATAAACTTAATCAGAATATAATTTTCCAGTCTATAAGCTTTCTTGAGTTTTGTTCATTATTACACCACCAACACTCAGCATTTGCATTCTCAAATATCTGATTCAGTAAACAACATTTTTTTCTTTCTTATTAATGTGTGCCTTACATAAAGTTGATAACTCACTCAGATTGAGGTGTAGAACATTTATTCCATTGCCTGAGTTTCCCATGTCCCCCTCCCCACTTTATGACTCCCCAAAGGTAACCATTATTTTAACCCCTAAGACCATAAATTGGTTTTGTCTGCTGATGAACTTCAGTAAAGTGGAATCATACAGCTAAAATTGTACATGTGAAAGTCATCCACTTTGTGTCTTGCAAGTTTGTTCTTTTCCATTTCTATGCACAATTCCACTATATGAATTTACTACTATTTATTCATTCTTTCTTGATGGAGATTTTAGTTAATTACTTTTGGGGACTATTATGAAAAATGTTGCTATAAACATATATTTTTTATCAACTGATATCTCAATAAATTTATAGAGGCTTTTTAGACTTTCCTTAAACTTCCTTGAAGTTTGGGGAATCACTGGCTCATTAGATTTATTGACATTATCAATTCTAGTAAGAATAATTTTAAAATTTTACAAAGATTCAGCAAGTGATCATTAATTGTACCTCCTATTCTTTCATTTAAAAGCTCTTTTTTTAAACCAAGAAACTCAGAAGGTAAGGGAAAATGTAATAGTATTATCTGCAGTATATCTTTGTAAATATTATATTACCCCAAGTTAATTATTAATAGTGCCTACTTTCACTCTCAAGAATGCCCCTGTCTGGGATGATAGGTTTTTATGGTTACCTAATTTTCTAAAATCCAGGCAACATACTATAGTGACAATAAACATACCTGAGAAATATTTCTTTCTTTTGTAAAGTGCAAGAAAGATAATAAGCACAGGACAGGTGGCTTGCATGTGTGCTCTCAGACTATTTTAGAGAAGAGTGTTCATGGAAATTAGAGATCTGAGCACTGATTCTCTTTCCGCGTTTTTGTATATGCGTCACCTGAAAAATCTTGGTCCGTCTTCAGAAGCACCTGGACTTCACTGGAAAGACAGCTGACTTATTCAACTAAAGAGCTCTCCTGGAAATCAGAAAATTGAATTTGCTAATTAAAAAATTGAACTGGTTGTTTAAGAACTAAAACTAATTATAGAAAGGGAGTCCCAATGCAAGAATTTTTCTTCAGTTGCAATCCTTTTCAAAAATTCATTCTATCATTTATTTTAACAAAGATTTCTTGAGCTCCAAATATGGAACAGACATGGTATCAGTCACTGAGAAGCCAGCAGTGAATAGGGCAGAAGTGTCCCCATGTGCTATGAGTTTATAGTCAATGGAAAATGGCAGCAATATAAATAAGGAAGAAAAATAGAGCCAGAATCCTACAGAAAGAACTATGGAAAGAGACCTTTGATAAATCTCAAGAGATATTTTAATTGCTTTTGGTTTACAATTTAAAGCAAAGGTTTGTTGCATTCAAGTACATACATGAACATGTTTAAATGCACTCTCCTAATTGAAGCCATTAGCCCCAAAACAGGCTGAACATAACTGACCTGTGTGCTCCCCAAATCCCTGCAAGTTTATTATACAGAGTTCTGTTTGCATCTCTGTTGGAGCCTATCAGTGAATGCTAAACACATATCCCAATTTTATAATCTGACTTTCAAAGTTAGGAACAGACTAAATCAATATTTCACATATGAACACTTAAAACCACTGCCATGGTGTTTTATCTAAATTTACATATTATGATCCTTCACGGAGCTGTAAACAGAACTCTGGTTCATTAAACTGGTAATGACTCTTCCCTGCTGAGAACACTTATTTCTATGTAAGCCACAGGTTCATTCCCACACATAAGCAAAGGGCCATCGATGAGTTGTTATCTGAGGTCTGCCAAAGGGTTTGTTCCAAAACAACGGCCCTCTTTAGCTGTGGAGATCTATGAAGAAACCAGCATTATAATAAGTGTGTTTCCAAGAGACAACAATTCTGAAATAACCTAACAAATGTTTATAAAAACTGAATGGAGAAGAAAAAAATCTTTTAATATTACAAACCTATTGGTGAAAAGACCAGGATATTAAATTCTTATCAATCTAAATGGACTTGTATTCTCATTTTAAGTGTCCAGTTACCTCTTAAGAACCTAAAAGAAGGTGAAAAAACAGCTTTCTCCCTGAAAACACTCTTCTTTAAATACCACAACTCTGAGGGGAATATTTAAGTGGAAATCAAGACTGTTGAGGGCCATTCAAAAAAGTCACTCATGATAAATCATCCATAGGTTCAGGCTGTACCTTAAACTCCCCTCTTTCACCCCCTCAAAAGCAAGAAAACTACAAAAAATTTTGCTCTAACAAAGAATTCACCTCCAGTCATTTGGTAATGTGACTTCCTCCTGGGTTGAGCTGAAATGGATTCCTGACTATATCTGGGTTCAGTGTGTGCAGTGATCTATTAGTAATGTCTGGCACAGTCAGGGGAAAAGAAGTATTTTAGCTCAGTGGTTTTGCCGCCTGCTGGGTAAGCGCAAGGACCACTGTTCGATCCCTGCTACCAAAAAAAAAAAAAGAAAAATGGATGTATTTGCATCCATGCCTGCACTCCACAATGGCATTTTAGGATAGTGGAATTTCAAAGTCCTGATAGAACCATCCCCTGCATATTAAACTGCAATTAAATTATCATATAGATCATTTGATAGTCCATCATTTTCCCCTTTAGCTGAGCCATCCTACAAACATTGTTGACTCTCACTGTACTGGATGTATACTTCCTAAATAAGACTACAAAATCTATACATACACATATAAACATTTTTTTCTTGTTGTTGCTGCTATTTTTTATTTTGTTTGTGTCTGTGTGTGTGTGGTCCTGGAGTTGGAACCCAGCATCTCATGCATGCCAGCCACATATTCTACTAAGCCTCAAAATATATTTTAATAGAAAAATATGAATAGAAAGTACATTTGTTTCATAGTTTTCTAATTAGTCTGTCAGTTCAAAATAATTCCACAATTAAGAACATGTAATTAAACTATCAAATCATGCAATATGAACAAAAATTAAACAACTCAACAGGCTGGTTACATTCATATGCAAGGTGGTTATGAGCTCCTACAGTGCAGAAGACACCTACAGCCCTCCTGGTTTCTTTCATGTCTTTGTTGTGGTAATTTGATGTGAGTTGTTTAATTCCTCTAAGCTGTCTCTCCCAATCATAAAATAGGTATTAAAATAATTCTTTTTCTGCAGGATGGTTTTGAGAAAAAAACTAAGATAATCCTGGTAAAGCACAATAAATATTAGCTGTCATTATCACAGTCTAGAAAAACCTGAGGGAGTTATTTTTTAATCTCATTCAAAGGCCAAATGGAAATATAATTAATTTGGCTTTACAAATAAGCTTGTTTTCTACATCTTTTTGTTCCTCCATGATCAAAAACAACTGATTTCTGACTATGTTTTGAGGATTTTAGATATATTTATATTTATAAATATTCTATATGTGGAATAATATTGTATAGGTGCCTATAATAGATGGATAATTGAGTCAAAATAAGGTAGGAATGAAATTATATGATAACTTGTTTAATTCTCTTTTGTGTGTAAACACAAGTTCAAAATTCATAGGTTGTCATTTTTTTCACATTAGCAGAGACCAATTTTTAAATACCCAGGTCAATTTGTATTTGACTAATTTTCACATTAACAAGTTGGGAGAGATTCCTCAGATGCTTGGAATTTCTCATAAAAATCTCAAGATTCTAAGGGTGTTCCCAGAGGGACACAGAAGTATCGCAGATAGGGCTGTAACTCCTAAAAAGCATGTAGCTATATTTAAAGAGAAACTACTCAGTTACCTGTAGCTCCCACTTTGGCATTTTTGGGCCATTTTGCCAATTTATTCTCCCTTCGCTAAAACTGTGAGTTAGATTGCTAACAGATTAATCTGTGAATTGTCTTTTTTCTTTTGGCCCGTAGATCACTGTCTACAGTTACAATGAAGGAAGATTCTCCTGGAACAAGCAAACAAATATTAATGCCTCACCACAATTGCTTAAAAAGAAATAAATTTACCTGAATTACAAATACTGCAACCATCACTGAGCAAAAGTTTCTACTTATTTTGTGGCATAATTTTAATATTCTCTTGGTTCGTGTGTGTGTGTGTGTGTGTGTGTGTGTGTCTTCATCAGGAAAGGCCTTAATTTGCCTACTCAGAGTTCTAAGTTACTTTATTCTTAAAATGGAATAATCTTTATCATCTTACTAAGTAACTTAAAAACTAGTTCACTCTTGTGTAGAAATGAAGGAATCTAGTTCATTAATCTTGAGAGTATCTCAATCTATGTTGCAAGTTGGGTCTTCCAGACTCAGCTGTTGAAAGGGAGCTTGGGTACAAAATCTTTATTAGGAATTCACATCTGTGAAAAGGAGGAAGACAGAAATATATGTGGACAGATAAAGAAGTAGACTATAAAGTAGACCCTGTGAAGTGCTGGCCACCCACATAGAGCATCTGAAACAGTGACCAGTCTGGCTGACCATCAGGAGTCCCACAGCAGGATGAAGAGAGCTGAGCATTTACATCTGTGTAACTCTTGGTCACTGCTGCAGGATGCCCTGGAAGGGCGTCACCTCAGCAAAGGGGTACAGTTGACATGGGTCCTGGAGTGGCTGACACACTCCCTGGTGGACCTTGTGGCTTTCCCTAGAGGGAGGAGCTGAGCAGTGCTTCTGTGCCTGTAATTGTCTGCTTGTTGCTCACCCTAAAGTCAACTGTCTGCAGAGTGAGGTGACTAAAATTGATCTACTGGGGGCAGAAAAAACATATTAAGAACTTACATTTATCTCCTAATTCATCTTTTTTAATTGTGGAAAAATATACAATACATAATATTTGTCACCCATTTTAAAAATACAGTTTAACAGTGTTAAATATATTCACATTGTTGTGCACTCATCACCATGTTTTACTTCTTGCAAAATTGAAACCCTGTACCCAGTAAACAAAATCCCCATTTCTTCTACCCACCCATCACCAGCCCTTGGTAGCTAACATTCTACTTCATATGTCTATGAGTGTGAATACTCCCAGTACCTAAAGTAAATGGAATCATGTAGTATTTGTCTTTTTATGACTTCCCTGTTTCACTTAACATAATATCCTCCAGGTTCATTGAAGTTGTAATATATGTCAGAATTTCTTTCATTTTAATGGCTGAGTAATAATATTCCAGTGTGTGTATCCAATACATTTTGTTTGTCTATTTGTCTTAGTTTGTTCAAATTCACCCAGAAGTGAAATTTCTCAATAATATGATAACTCTATTTTTAATTGAGAACTCTCCATCTCATTTTGTATCATGGATTCAAAAATTTATATTCCCACCAATAGTACAAGGGTTCTTCTGACTTCTCCACATCCTTACCAACACTGGATATTTTATCCATTGCAGTTTCATTTAATGGGAATAAATTACTATCTCAGTGGAGTTGTATCATCTTTTTAACATTTGCCTACAATCACAATATAAACTCATGATTAGTGAGCTTGGTAATGGAAGACATGAATTCATTCTTACTCAGAAGATCAGATCAGAAGCAAGGGTCAGAGCATGTCTACACTGTGGGCTCTGGCAAGACCATTTCAGTATCTCCAAGCCCATTCTGAAACTGTTAGAAGAAAAGTCTGTAACTATGTATTAGAGTGGACCTTAAATATTTTATCAATAAAGTTAACAGACCAAAACAAAGCTGTTCTAAGAGAGTTATTTTGGAGTTCCAGAAAACAATCTAGAACCCATAGACAGCATCTGTTTCCTATGTCACAGCCAAAAGCCCTTATGAAATTGCTACCATTGGCTTGTACAAAAACACATATTAAAACCTAAAATTAAAATGTGCAAAACTCATTTTAGAAGAATAAAATTCGAATAAATAGCAATAAAACTGAATAAAGACTAAAGATAGTTAAATTAATATTTCAGAAAAAATAAGATAATGCCTACAGACAAGAAGATAGATTTCCCAACAAACAGGTGCTTGAGGCTGAAGTGGAAGACAGTGGCGAAGGCAAAGTTGGAGCAGGAGGAGAGTGATGAATGACTTGCGCACTTGGGCTGTCAAGAGCGAGTCTTCAAGTTAGGCGAGAGTTTCAAGAAGCAGCCGCGCTATGCCTTCCACATTGTACGCTATAACTTCAAACCTGCTTCTATTGACCCTTCTTGTGAAGGACACCTTGATGCTGGCACAGGTGACAGGTGAACAGGTGACAATAACTCTGCCAAATATAGAAGATTCAACTACACTGGTAACCTTTTTCAAAGGTTCAAAGAAGCCTTATTTAAAAGAATGCATTTTGATTATTAACAGTGATACTGGAGAATGTTGACTAGAAAAACTAAGCAACAACATCACTGTAAAAAAAAAACAAGAGTTGAAGGCAGCAGTAAAATTCACCATCATGTTGAACAACAGCAGCAACAAATGTGAAATTCAACTAGGACTCCCATCTTATAAAGCATTCTCCATCTAAAAACAAGATACCCCCAACATCACTAACAGATGATATTGAAAAAGAACTAAAGGCAGAAGCGAGTCTAATGGACCAGAGGAGTAGTTGTGATAATTCATCAGATTCCACAAGTTCATCATCATCAAGTAGTGAAGATAGTTCTAGTGAATCAGATGATGAAGAGGACAGGTCTCCTTCTAAGCCAGGGAATTGTATCTCAGGATATTCTACGATATCTGCCCTACCAGAGTACAGGATTTCTGATATTGATGCAGGTCATGAGCGATTTCATGACAATAGTGGCTTTCTGATGAATATTCTGTGTAATGATTTGCAGATGAGTGACTCAGGAAGTAATAGTGATGACTGAAGAGATATTTACCTATAAATATAACTTTTACAAGGGATGTGTTTATTTTGTATTAAAATAAAGACTCCTAAAGAGTAAGAAAAATATGATACTTTTAATGATAAAAGAAATTAAATTTGATTGAAACTTTTAAACTTTTTATTGAGTACAGGATGATGTGTTATCTTCATTTAATCTTTTTTTTTCCATTAAGTTTATTGGTACATTTTAGGTATAAAATACAGTTACATTCATCATTGGGATCTTGTACCATTGCATGAGTATCTTGGTTCTTTTTTTATATTATTAAATTCTTTTATTGGTACATTGCAGGTATACAACACAATTACATTTCTCACTGGGAATTGTACCTTTACATAATGCATCTTGGTTCTTATTTTTTCCCCATTCCTAGCCCTCCCTTCACCCCCTCCACCCTTCCCTATTTACAAATACTTTATTTCCATTTTTTCCATTTCTCAGCATGTTTCCTTTCCCTTCTTTCCTTTCCCCTGCCCCTCCCACTACCCCTACCCCTTTGGACCTTTTCTTCCTATTTTACATTATTGATTATTCATTCTAATCATTGGTACATTTTAGGTATACAATATAATGACATTCATCATTGGAAATTTGCACCTTTACATAGTCTCTCTTGGTTCTTATTTTTCACCCTTGCCCAGCCCACACTTCAACCCCTCCAGTCCTCCCTATTTACAAAGATTTTGTTCCTATTTTTCCATTTTCTCATATTAATCCCATTCCCTTCTATCCTTTCCCCTAGCCCTCCCACTTCCTTCCCCTTTGCCCCTTTTCTTCCTAGTTCACATTACCTATTATACATTTAGTCCTTATTTACACTTTCAGTTTCTCACCCCAGAGAAACTATTTGGTATTTACACATGTGTGTCCTATTTATTTCACTTAAGAGTATTGCCTCAATGTGCATCCACTTAGCTATAAATGTCTCTAATTTCTCATTTTTGATGGCTGAGTAGTACTCCATTTTATTTAAAAAAAAACCCACATTTTCTTTATCCAGTCTCCAGTTGATGGGCATTTGGGCTGTTTCCAAGTTTTAGCTATCACAAACTGTGCTGCTATGAACATGGGCACACATATATCACTGTGGTATGATTCTTTTAATTCTTTGGGGAAGATCCCCAGCAGTGGAATAGCAGAGTCAAGTGGGACTTCCAGTCCTAGTTCTTTGAGGTATCTCTGTACTGATTTCCACAGTGGTTGCACCAGTCTACACTCCCAGCAGCAGTGGAGCAGGGTTCCTCTTTCCCCACAGCCCCACCAGCATTTGTTATTGGTTGATTTCATGATAGCAGCCATTCTTTCTGGAGTGAAGTGGAATCTCAGCATTGTTTTCATTTGCATCTCTCAAATGACCAGTGATGTTGAACATTTTTTCATGTATTTATTTGTTATTTCTACTTCTTTGTCTGAGAAAGTCTGTTCATTTCAGATGCCCATTTTCGGATTGGGTCTTTAAATATGGGAGGTCTGATCTTTTTAAGTTCTTTACAGATTCAAGAGAGTAGACCTTTGTCTGAGGAAGAGCAGGTGAAGATTTTTTCCGACATTGTGGGTGGTCTCTTCACACTGCTGGTGGTTTCTCTTGCTGTGCAGAAGCCTTTTAATAAGAAGAGATCCCACTTGTTGATTGTTTGTGCTAGTTTATGGGCAACTGAGGTTTTGTTCATAAAATCTTTTCCTACACCAATGTCTTCAAGGGTTCTACCTAACCTCTGCTCCAACTGGTTCAGAGTTTCTATTTTAATATTTAGATCTTTAATCCATTTTGATTTTAGTTTAGTGCATGGTGGGAGATACAGGTCTAGTTTTAATCTTTGGCAAGTTGAAGCCCAATTTTTCCAGCACCATTTATTAAAGAGGCTATCTTTCCTCCAGTGAGGGTGTTTGGCTCCTTTGTCAAAGATGAGATGGCTCAGTGTGTCTGGCATTGTTTCTGCATCTTCTAATCTGTTCCACTGGTCCTCAAGTCTGTTTCTTTGCCAGTACCATGCTGTTTTTATCACAGTGGCTTTGTAGTATAGTTTCAGGTTGGGGATTGTGATACCCCCTGCCATGTCTCTGTTACCTAGAATTGCTTTTGCTATTCTGGGTCTCTTCTTGTTCCAAATGAATTTTTTTCGATTGTTTTCTCAAAGTCCATGAAGTATGCTGCTGGGATCTCAATTGGGATTGCATGGAATCTATATAGCAGTTTTGGAAGTATGGCCATTTTCACTGTATTAATCCTTCCTACCCAGGAGCAGGGGATGTCTGTCCATTTTCTGATAGCATCTTCAATCTCTCTTTTCAGAGTGCCATAGTTTCCAGAAAAGAGGTCTTTGATTTCTTTCATTAGGATGATTCCTAGGTATTTCAGTTTTTTGGATGCTATTGTGAAAGGAATTATTTGCCCTATTTCTCTCTCTGTGAGTCTGTCATTCGTGTAGAGGAAAGCTATTGATCTTTGTGTCTTGACCTTGTAACCAGCTACATGACTGAATTTGGTTATTAAGTCTAGAAGATTTTTGGTGGAGTTCTTGGGCTCTTCTATATAGAGTATCATGTCATCTGCAAATAATTACAATTTGACTTCTTCATTACCTATCTTTATTCCTTTTATTTCTTTCTCTTGTCTAATTGCTGTGGCTAATGTTTCCAGAACTATATTGAACAAGAGTGGTGATAGTGGACATCCTTGTCTTGTTCCTGATTTGAGTGTGAAGGATTTCAGTTTTTGACCATTTAGTATGATATTGGCTGTTGGTTTTTCATAGACAGCTTCTATCAGTTTGAGGTAGAGACCATCCATTCCAATTTTTTGGAGGGTTTTTATCATAAATGCATGTTGGATTTTGTCAAATGCTTTTTCTGCATCTATGGAGATAATCATATGGTTTTTGTCCTTGGCTCTATTGATATAGTGGATTACATTAATTGATTTTCGTATATTGAACCATCCCTGCATCCCTGGGATGAATCCCACTTGATCAGGGTGTATGATCTTCTGGATGATCTTCTGCATTCTGTTTGCCATTATCTTATTAAGGATTTTTGCATCTATGTTCATTAGTGAGATTGGCCTATAGTTCTCTTTTTCAGTTGGGTCTTTCTCTGCTTTGGGGATCAAGGTGATGCTTGCTTCCAGGAATGAATTTGGGAGTATTGCTCCCCTTTCAATTTCATTGAAGAGTTTAAACAGTAGTGGCTGCAGTTCCTCTCTAAATGTCTTGTAGAATTCAGCAGTGAAGCCATCAGGGCCCAGGCTTTTCTTAGTTGATAAGTTTTTAATTACATTTTCAATTTTATTGGTTGAAATTGGGTTGTTCAGAGTTTTTAGGTCTTCTTCGTTCAACTTTGGTAATTCGTATGTATCTAGGAATCTGTCCATTTCTTCTGGGTTGTCCATCTTATTGGTGTATAGGTTCTGGAAGTAGGTATTGCTGATCCTCTGGATTTCTGCTGAGTCTGTTGTAATTTCACCCTTTTCATTCCTAATTGCATGGATTTGGGCCTTTTCCTTCCTTTTTCTGACAAGGTTGGCCAAAGGTTTGTCAATTTTGTTGATTCTTTCAAAGAACCAACTCTTGGCTTCATTGAGTTTTTGTATCATTCTCTTAGTCTCCATTGCATTGATTTCTCCTCTGATCTTTATAATTTCCTCCCTTGTATGAGCTTTGGGGTTGTCCTGCCCTTCTTTTTCTAGAAGCTTGAGGTTCAGCATCAGGTTGTTTAATCGGGCTCGTTCTGTTTTCCTAATATGAGTATTCACAGCTATGAATTTCCCTCATAAGACTGCTTTCATTGTGTCCCATAGATTCCGATATGTTGTATTCTCATTGTCATTTAATTGAAGGAACTGTCTGATTTCTTAATTTCCTCTGTGACCCATTGGTTATTCAGAAGTGTGTTGTTCAATTTCCATGTGTTTATGAAATTTTTAGAGTTTCTTTTGCTATGGATCTCCAATTTCATCGCACTATGGTCTGATAATATTCAGAGGATAACTTCAATTCCTTTGCACTTACTTAAACATGTTCTATTGTGAGTATGTGGTCTATTTTGAAGAATGAACCATGTGCAGCTGAGAAGAATGTGTATTCTGATTTTGTGGGGTGGAACACTCTGTAAACATCTGTTAAGTTCATTTGTTCAAGAGTTCAATTGAGTTCTAGTATTTCATTACTTATTTTTTGTCTAGTTGATCTATCTATTTGTGACAGTGGGGTGTTGAGGTCCCCCACTACAATTGTATTAGTGCATATATGACTTTTCATGTCTGTTAGTATTTGTTTTATATAGTTGGGTGCTCTAGTGTTTGGTGCATAGATATTTATGATTGTTCTTCCTCTTGGATTCTTCCCTTTACAAGGATGTAGTGTCCTTCTTCATCTCTCTTAATCAGTGTTGGTTTGAAATCTACTTGATCTGCCAAGAGGATAGCTACTCCTGCTTTTTTTCAGGTTCCTGTCACATGGAGTATTGTTTTCCACCCTTTAACTTTCAATCTATGAGTTTCCTTTTGAATTAAGTGTGTTTCTTGTATGCAGCATGTTGTTGGCTTTTGCTTCTTGACCCATTCTGCCAGTCTCTTTCTTTTGATTGGTGAATTGAGACCATTAACATTGATGGTTATACCTGAAATGTATTGACTTGTCATTGCCATGACTTTTTCTTTTTGTTGGGTTCTCCCCATTTATATTTAATTTCTTGTCATGCCAGATGGGTTCATTCTGCTTTGCTTCCTGGGGTTGTGATCCTCCATGTCTGTTCCTAGGATATTGTGTAAAATTCTTTGGAGTGCTGGTTTGGTATTCACGAAGTTCCTAAGGTGCTCTTTGTCATGAAAGTATCTTATTTCTCCATCCATTTTGAAAGATAGTTTTGCAGGGTACATCAATCTGGGTTGGGGGCTGTTTTCTTTTAGGGCTTGGAATATGTCACTCCAAGCTCTTCTTTCCTTGATGGTTTGTGTTGAGAAGTCTGCTGTGATTCTGATGGGCTTTCCTTTGTATGTGATTTGTTTCTTTTCTCTGACTGCTTGGAGAACTTTGTTCTTCTGTTGTGTTTCTGGAATCTTAACAATTATATGCCTATGTGTAGATTTTTTTTGATCAAGGCTATTTGGAGTCCTATATGCCTCACTTATCTGTATGTCAAGGTCTTTTCCCCTCCTTGGGAAGTTTTCTGCCATCACTCCTGTCAACAGTTTTTTTATGTCATCTGCACTCTCTCCTCTTTCTTCATTGACTCCAGTCAGTCTTATGTTATTCTTTTTTGCATCATCTATCAGCTGCTGGATTGATTTCTCATGTTCCTTTATAATTTTGAAGCAATTTTTCTTTTCCTGGTCACTAATTGCAATCTTATCTTCTATATCTGAAATTCTGTCCTCACATTGGTTCATTCTGCTGTGTAGACTTTCAATGGAGTTTTTCATGTCCTGGAAATCTATTTGCATCTGTTTTATGGATTCCATTTGTTTCTTATGTTGGGATTCCATCATGTTCCTCAGCTCCTCTATTTTTTTATCTATGTCCTCTCTAGATTTATTAATCATGTCTTGCACTAGGGGCACAATTTCTCCTATTATCTGAGAAATTATTTCTGATTTCATTTTTTCCAGATCCCCTTTTGTTGCCAGTTCAGTGGGTCCAGGTGGTTGAGTATCAGAGTGTTCCATCTCATTTCCCTTTGGGGTTTCTGTAGGTGATGTGGAAGTCTGGTTTTGAGACTTATTTACATGTCTCCTCATTTCCACGGGGGGGGGGGTGCTTCTGGCGCCCAGGTGGCTCACCTTCTCTGCCCTAGGAGCCATCTTCATTTAATCTTAACAAAACTTTTATGACATTGATAGATACTGGTAAAAAAAAGAGTCAGAGGCTAGGTGGCTTACCCCAGGTATTATTAGTTAATAAGTGGTAGATCAGGTGGTCTAGATTCTAAGTTCAATGCTCTATCTTACCACACCACTGTCTCCAATTGTGAAACACCAAAACTATTCATTTATAATAAATGTTCATCGTTTTAATTGTTAAAAAAAGCAGATAGATTTCCCTTCTTAACTCTATTTATTCTCAATGGCAAAAGCCGAAATTAACATAGAAATTTTCATTGTTTTGATGTTTAATGCAATGTGGACATGATCTTTTTACTGTTCTCCTCCCTCTCCCCAATCCTCATTTTCCTTTTGAGACTGATGACTTAAGTAACTGCCTCCCAAAATAAGCATTGCAAGATGGTAATGAAAAATAAATGGAATCAGACAATCTTATTAGATACAGCGCTCTTCTGTGTAAATTCACCTACTGAGTGAGTGTCAAAAGACACAAGTGCTCTCTAGCAGTTTTGTGCCAAATGCCAAGTCATCTTTTTCCATCTAACTCCTTTCAAACAATAAAGTGTCTGGCTAAGACTAAAAACAGATAAGAGATTTCTAAGATGGAGTTACAAAATATCAATATTAGATATCATAATTATGAGCTAGTACTAAAATATGAAAGACTAATTGAGATCAATCAATTTATATCCTAAATTCTATCCAAGGATTATATTTATCCACTGGAAATCGGAAAGATGGCATGAAACCAAGAGAAAATGAACTGATGTGCTCCAAAGGGAGAAGCCTTGGATTTCATAGCAGCCATCCTGAGTTTTCAAGATTGGACTCACTCTTCAGAGCAGCAACCATGAAACAAAACCCTAATAATTTTTCTTTCTAACACATTTGTTTCATTTATTTCTCACATTTTTAGAAACCCAGTTATCAAACAATCTCTAACCCAAAGAAGTTGTACAAATAAAATGCTATCAGTGAGTTTGAACCATTCATGAATATCCAGGTGTCTGAAAAGTAGTTAGAGTTACTGAAACCATTGGAATAATAAAGTAGTCTGGATGTCTCTTAGGGTACAGAGCTAGATTTATTATTCTCCATGCTGCCAAATGCAAAGCCAAATGTTCCATGTTCATAAAAAATACATTTAGAGTTGCCCATATTCATAAACAATATTGGCATGCATGAATTTTCTGTTTCATGAAATATTAGAGCTATAATAAAGTAGAAAAACTATTCTCCTAGACCATGGTTAAAAGAAGACAAATCTTTATAATGAGCATCTGCCCCTTCCCTGAGAGGGAGGGTTTGGGTTTTGAGGTTTGATGTTTTTGTTTTGTTCGTTTCATGATTAAATAGATGCAGTGTAGGAAAAGGAAGTATAAACCCAAAATTTGTGGTCAGTTCAGTTCCCCAAGGATGACTGTATTATACATAAAAGACTATTTAGGACTGATGATTTTATTATAACCAAATTATTCCAATCTGTTCTAAAACAGTAAGTTACCCAATAAAAGAAAAGTGAAGTCACAATCACAAAAGTAAAGATTTTAAAACTAGACTCTGTGCAGCTGTCTAAAAATACCAAAAAGGATGGCTTAGACTTGTCATATAGAATTCAGCTAACTCATGTAGTTTGGGCCCTAGCCAAGAAACATTAGCTTCCAGAGGAATCACAATGGATACACCCCCACACTGCTGAGTTCTCCAGCCTGGATCCTAAAGGCAAAGGCAACCCTAGAGTACAGTTACTCTGAATTCACAGGCCAGATTTTATTTACCAAAGGGATCAAGATATCTTGGACTAATTTGTTAAATGGCCACACTTACTATAATATTATCAATAACTATAACTTTAATTATTATGTTTTTTGCCATATGGAAAGAAACAAGACAATGTACAAAGCAACTTTACATACATATTATTTTATTTAATTCTAAAAAAGGACATATCTGACAATTACTATTATTATTTCTATTTTACAGATGAAGAAACTGATGCTTATAAAAGATAATTAGGAGGTGATATTTGTCATCTGATTTTTAAAATTTCTATTTTGTAAGAAGGAAAGAGAAACATTAAAGTTTGAGAGATTGACCATCAGAGCTCCAATTTTCAAAATCCCCCCTAGGAAGTAGAAGTGTGTGTTGATTGGGAAAAAAAGCACAAAACTACAAGCAAACAAGGCCTTGTCATGAGTAGAAGCTCCTTTTAGAAAAAAATTTCTAGAATATCCACACACCTAAGTCAGTATGACTGGTCTTACATTTTGGACTCCTTCTGACTACCCTAATTTGCTCTTTCCTTTTGCCAACAATCTCTCCAATTTTTCATGTCCTAAATGATGACCTAAACCCTAAACACTTTGCCCAAGGTATCAAACTACAGCAGTGCATCACTTAACAATGCAGATATGTTCTGAGAAATGTGCTGTTAGGCAATCACACAAACATCACAGAGACCACTCACACAAGAAATGACCTAGGTCAATCACTCACATGGTCTTGATGAAATCAAGAGATGCAGTAAACACAAGATGGATGAGGCTGTTGCTAGAGTCACACAGCAGGGTGTTTTACAGTATTTTGGTTTTGTTTTTGTTTTTGTTTTAGTTTTTTTCGTACCGGGGATCAAACTCAGGACCTTGCACTTGCAAGGCAGGCGCGGTGCCACTGAGTTAAATCCTGAGCCCCAGTTTTTTTTTTAAGTAAAAGTATATGTATATGCTAAGCTATTAATAAAAAGAATAGTAATAATAATAAATACTTAATAATAATAAAATAATAAATACTTAAACCAGTAACATAGTCACTTATTACCATTATCAAGTATTATGTACCTTATATAATTATGTATACATTACTTTAACACAACTGCCAATACAGTGGGTTTGTTAACAACAGCAGCAGAAAAACCACATGAAAAATGTGTTGTAATAATACATTACAACAT